>NC_054702.1:43861188-44161188 GCF_016097555.1 Gigantopelta aegis
GTTGCATAGGTAGGACTAACCTTTGATCTCATTGCACACCCTTTAATTTGGCGGAAGTGTTTCTCATTAAAGTCAAAGGTGTTGTTGTCCAATACAAAGTGGAGAGCTTCAAGTATAAAATTCACAGAAAATTGTCCTTCTATTAGGTCAAGTGATTTTTCTGCAAAATGTTTAATGGCTTTGATTCCTAGATCAGAAGGAATGTTTGTATATAGACCTACTATGTCAAACGTAGCTAGAATGGCATTTTCTGGGCAGGAATTAAGTAAGTGTTTTAAAAATTCAATATCGTCGCACACGTAACTTGATACAGAAGTGGCGATTGGTTTCAGTATGATATCCAAAAAATTACTGAGCCTTTGTGTAGGGCTCCGGGGTCCACCTACAATGGGTCTGAAAGATAGATCGTTAGGTTCCACTGTTTTTACATACTCACTATATCCATGTATGTATACACTTATTTATATATAAAAATATATATAGTAAAATCTGGTTCGAACTCGGAAGAGTCGAATACACCGCGAGTCGAATACACCCCAACGCTCGAACTAAAAACGAAGTCCTGAGTTAAACTTACACGTTGGGGACTGAATGGTTAGGTCCAAACACCCTATGGATCGAACACTTTCTTGAGTACCGACGGGGTTCGAACCAACGGGATTCAAGTGTGTGTGTGTGTGTGTGTGTGTGTGTGTGTAATAACTGGTTACTGTCTTAAGATATCGGCTTTATCCTGCGAAGGTTAGAATGGCGAATGCAGAGAGGCTCTGCCGAGCTGCATTGGCCATTCGTCCTGAGCAGGATAAAGCCGATATCTTAAGACAGTAACCAGTTATTTCTTTTATCCTGCAATCCTACAGGGATATTCGGAAAGTTGTTAATTATTCCAGTTTTGTGTACGCAAATCGAGTATTGTCAACCTGGCAAGGCTTTTGCCGTATGATGTCATACAAGATACATGACGTCATTATTTGTAAGACGCTAGCTACATTCTGTCACATTAACAAAGCGTTTCTAAACTCTAGTTCATAAATAGAGATTATTAAACGAGCTTGCGTTTCGTACTGATTTTACGAAACGAGTGTCAGGATTTTTGTATTGCCCGAGCGAGAGCGAGGGTAATACATGAATCCTAACACGAGTTTCGTAAAATCAGTACGACTCACACGCGAGTGTAATAATTTCTTTATTATCCATATTATTATTGTGGGTTTTTTTTTATGAATAGCTAGACCCAACTCAAAATGTTTTAACCACAACTAGAAGGAGATGACGAAATGACGTCATATTTCAAATGCACAGTCTGAGCTAGGCCTGGGGAAGCAACGTCATGTCATGACATCGCTTCCCAAAATTACGTCATCACACTTGTTATTACACGTGTGCTTCGTATGATTATTATTAACGCTGTTATTTTTAACCATGTGGATAATAAATAAATATACAAGTTTTGTATTGTTATCGCAAAACTAAAAGTTATTTGTATTTACTGTTCGTCAACAAATGATTTAAAGAGTATGTTTATTGAAAATATACTCTGAAATGCTCGAGTCGAGTCGGGCATATGTCACGTGACCTATATTTTTGGTCAGTGACCGAAAATATAGAGATTTATCTAGTCATATCATGCCAATGTATACAGTGATTGCTGGATAAATAAATAAGAATAAAAAATAAATAAATAAATATATATATATAGATCATTACATACAGAAGCACTGTAAGCTTCTTTTTCAGTACTAGTGTACCGGCAGTACATTACGGTCATTAACCCCTTTTCCGAAACCGTTTTAGAAGAGATAATAAATAATTGTATTACATTTACGAATATCCACGTATCCACCTTCCGGGGCGGTAGAAATCAATGGCTTTAATTATGACCTCAAATGTTTTCTTTTCAAAACAGTGTTATAAATTATTAGAATTATGAGCCATAATATCCGGTGTCCGTAAAATATTATTCCAAATAAGAATGTGTAGGTATACCATAAGTAATGTTGTTAAGAGGAATGTTTGCTTTTTAAGACAAGTATTTGTTAATGGCACGACGATATCATAGACATGCCGTCAGTGGCGTCGTGGTTAGACCATCGGTCTACAGGCTGGTAGGTACTGGGTTCGGATCCCAGTCGAGGCATGGGATTTTTAATCCAGATACCGACTCCAAACCTTGAGTGAGTGCTCCGAAAGGCTCAATGGGTAGGTGTAAACCACTTGCACCGACCAGTGATCCATAACTGGTTCAACAAAGGCCATGGTTTGTGCTATCCTGCCTGTGGGAAGCGCAAATAAAAGATCCCTTGCTGCCTGTCGTAAAAGAGTAGCCTATGTGGCCACAGCGGGTTTCCTCTATAAAAAAAACCCAAACCCAGTGTCAGAATAACCATAATATGTTTGACGTCCAATAGCCGATGATAAGATAAAAAATCAATGTTCTCTAGTGGCGTCGTTAAATAAAACAAACTTTACTTTTCCTAACAATCACGATTGACGGCGAAGGTGTTTATTTTCGAATACTTTCACTTGTATACGAGAAAAATGACGAACTGCTTTGAGATGTTGATAAAGCACAGGACATGATGCTATGAAAGCACCAGATTACACTGAACTGTAATCACAGCCAGACTCGTGTTTTCTTACACCCTTGGCAAAGTCATGTGTTTTTGTACACGTCAGTTGTTTTTTAAAAACTGAATTCGGCCAGGAGCCAGTAGTGTAAGGCAACTAAACTATGATAAAGCTATTGTCGGAGAAGAAACCCCTAACTACTACATGTATTTCTATTTGCATATCTCCATATTGAGATTGTACATCGCCTATTGCTCCTCAGGCTGAGAGTAACCATTTCGTTAAATCTCGCTTCTGACAGAAGTCTGTTTGTCTGTCTGTCTATCTAACTACGTCTCTCTCTCTCTCTCTCTCTCTCTCTTTCTCTCCCCCCCTCTCTCTCTCTCCCCTCTCTCTCTCTCTCTCTCTCTCTCTCTCTCTCTCTCTCTCTCTCTCTCTCTCTCTCTCTCTCTCTCTTTCTCTCATACATGATACATAATATGCAATATGCGTATTTTAAGATCTGATTCCAGTAATTATTTTAAGAATACTAAAATAAAATGTCAACAGTAATATATACTGTCATATGACTGATCTATAAATTGGCTAACAAGATTTGAAAATTTCATCAAATCAGAACGGCGGTGTACGGGAAGGGTAGATTCGAATGGGGTTCACTAAAAGGTGATGCAGTTACAAGAGATATCATCAGAGACATGCAAATTATGTTATTGACCGTGGCAGTAACTCGCGAGGCCTGCTTCTTTAGTTTCTTCACAGTCGAGTGGACTGTCACACAATCAGCTGCTTACCCCTCGTCAGATGACCATTGTTGTACGGAGATGCTCCGGTTCACATTGATTCACAGGGAACACAAAACCCCACCCACCAGACTACGTTTACCTTTCATTAAGACCTTTCAATAGACGACAAAAACACATACATACACTCGAACGCGTTTGCCGATTTTAATGTTTATCTACATATGTGTTACAAGCAGCACGATATATAATGAAAACAGCAGGCTGTCCATTCAAAATTAACATGCCCTTGGGCAGCATCGACAACAGTTACTTTTAACATCACTGACAATGACATTTCTCGAGACGTACTGTATGTATCCAAGAATGTACAAGGGCTGGGGGGATTTATTCAATGGTTATACTAATATTTTATAGCAAAATAAATAAATATGTACCTTTATACGGTCAAAATCAAATATACTGTGAATAAAATATAAATTGTTATTGTGGTTATAAAAGCCTGTTGTTCGGTAGTGGATCTTACCACCTACACCAAGTGTCACTCTTATCATTAATTACGTCACATGTCTAGCAACTGAACCATAAGTTAAAATGTGTTTAAGGGGTAGGGTGAGTGTTAAACAGCATTTGTTCCCTTTCACTATTACAAACAACCAAATGTTTGATATACAATAGCTGAACCGGCCTCGGTAGCGTCGTGGTTAGGCCATCGGCCTACAGGCTGGTAGGTACTGGGTTCGGATCCCAGTCGAGGCATGGGATTTTAAATCCAGATTCCGACTCCAAACCCTCAGTGAGTGTTCCGCAAGGCTCATTGAGTAGGTGTAAACCACTTGCACCGACCAGTGATCCATAACTGGTTCAACAAAGGCCATGGTTTGTGCTATCCTGCCTGTGGGAAGCGCAAATAAAAGATCCCTTGCTGCTAATCGGAAAGAGTAGCCCATGTAGTGGCGACAGCGGGTTTCCTCTCAAAATCTGTGTGGTCCTTAACCATATGTGTGACGCCATATAACCGTAAATAAAATGTGTTGAGTGCGTCGTTAAATAAAACATTTCTTTCGTTCTTTCTTTCTTTGTAGCTAACTTACGCGTTACTGATACATGATTGTCAGGTTAACTATATACGTCACAGTCTAATCTATTTCCACCGTGTTGTTTTTTCATTGGCTGCATGGCACTGGTGACCTGGTCATCACCTAGGAGCAGCCAGTCGTATGTCTTGAAATTGTTAACACACGTACGTTAACAACCCATGTGTTATAAAAAAAAAAAATGCATGGTGATCTCAACAACGGGTGTGTAAGAATATGTCTTTGTAAAATTAATTAACTTCTTCTTTGTAAACTTAATTAACTTCTGTTTTCTTTTGAATGTTTAAAATATATGCAATCCAATCTCCTAATTGTATCCAATGAACTTTCCAGCATGAGGGTGGGGAGGGCGTAATGATCAAACGTACAAAAGGTGTATATGGGATGCCAATTTCAATTTATAGACGTTTTAAAGAAAACATGGTGTTTGAAGCATACTTGAATACATTTAGCAGAAATATTATATTACTCTAATACGATTTCGCCTTTGCAACCATTTTTTACCAATAGACAAATGGCGGGGGTCTAAACTACCACGCGAAAATCGAATATGTACATTATGCTCCTCGGACGAAATCGGAGATGAGTTTCACTATTTATTTATATGCAATAAATTTAAAGATTTTATACTGTTCTTTAATTCATATACTGTTTGGCCTAATGTTCTTTAATTCAAACAGTTGTGTATTTGTTAAAATGCTGGCACTCGTGCCATTTCATCTATATTATATAAACACAGTGTGTTCTTCCTGAAAACCTTGGGCCGAAGTTACAAATCCTATTTTAGACTTACACGCGTGTACCTACATGCATTCACTATTGTTGAACACTTGCGTTTAAGAAAAGCAAGCTTCGTAAATGGAGCCCCTTTTGTATATTTTATGAATCGTATTAGTTATTTTTATATTTTAATGTATTGTCATGTTGATCGCTCACTTTTTGTAAACTTATGTACTGCACTCAGGTCACCAATGGTTGTGTTCTGTTCTGGGCCCAGTTTCACAAATCATCGTAAGCCTAGTTTTGCACGTAAAACGTAAATCTACGACTAAGCCAGAATTATGGAAAGAATATATATATAGTCATGAACTTTCTGCAAATTACATAAGTTAGAAGTACAGATAAACCAAAGTTTGTCTTAGTTAAAACAAACAAACAAATACACACCTGTGAACAGGTACCCCCAAATACCAACCCCGAGGGTGCTTTGATTAGCACAGACTGACAGCACCCCCATTATCGATGGGGGATGGGGGTGTACTGTAAACTGAATCCATGACCACACCAGGAACCAATCAAATCGTTCGTTATTGCTAGCATTGCTGGTTCTTGCTGAATGCGAAGTCGGGACATTGTCAATCAGGATGTTGATTTGCAGGAAACTAAACTTATTGTAGCATGTTTCAAACTGTTACACTACTAATAGAGCTTTATATAACAACTAAATTTGCATATTAAATGCATTTTCTTAGTTAGTGTATGTATATTATGTTCTTATCTGGTTTTCCTATCTTTCTGGTAGCCCAAACTGGATTTTACCTTGTAGTAGGTATATATATATATATATATATATATATATATATATATATATATATATATATATATATATATATATATATATATATATATATATATATATAATAATAATAATAATAATAATAAAAATATGTGTATATATATTAGGAAATAAAATAGTTTGAGCTACTACAAATATTAGGACTGCCAGAAACATAATGAGTGTACAGATGTTGATATTTTAAACAAGAACATGTATTTAATATGTAATAGCAGTGGTGAAAAGGGCTATGGTATGCAGTGTTCGAGATTAACGGTATCCCGATATCCCAACTTCAAGAACCCAGTATCCCACCGGGATGCCATATAATACTAAATTCTCAGGTGGGATACCAGATTTTTAAATGTTAGTATCCAACTGAGATACTGCCCAAAATTTTTAATCTCGAACACTGGTACCGGGTATGTTAGATGGTTAACAATAGCAGGAAACGCAGAATGTACAGTATTAAATTTTACCCACTGTGCAAAATGGAAACCTATCTTTTCCCTAAAACAAATGGACCCGGTGTGCTGTAAAAGGTTTGCCACAAAAATTAAATCATATCTACATATACCTAGGGTTACAACTTAGGTGCACGACCTTGCCAACAAGCTATTGGAAATGTGTAAGTCGCTGTTAAATGTGATAATCATGCTTAATAGTCGGTTTTAGGAAAGTATTCACTTTATATTTGAAGTTCATTCTAAATGATTTTTCCTGAGGATTCTGATGATGCAAACCAATTTTTGTGCCTGGCCCCTAATTATTTGTTAGGGGTCATCACTGAAACTCACTAGTATATTGAATGTAAATTTTGTCGATTTTTTTTAATTGATTTATATCAATTTAAAGGTAGACTAAACTCCTACAAGAGCCTTATGTGTTGGAAAGATGCATACCCGGACCACCAACACATACTGACACTTTAACAAATGAAAAACGCGTAATTTTAGAATTAATAAAAAATCATGATTATTCCTGCTAACTGGAGGCAGCCATTTTGTTTCGTTTTTGTGACGTCCAGTGGTATAGCTTGGGGCGAAGTGATGTCAGCTCAGGTCCAAATTCTCTATTATGCACAGTGTAAACAAATGCTCTAATTTACGACAAGGCACTTTGCTTTCATCAACCTGACTTGTAAAACAACATAAATGACTTGATAGTATAATAAACTATTTAACTAAATATATTTCAATTTGCATCAATGTAACGAAATGGAGTTATAGTATTTTTTTCTTTTCAAAAATCCAATGAAAAAATGCATATTATTAGGCCTATTGGTAGGATACGTTCGAGCAAAAACGACCACTCACGATACCCAAGTGATACTTTTCTTTTCTTTGGGACGATGTGATTGGTCAGTTTTGTGATTTTAGATGGGAAAGTCTACTTAATCAAGGGTTTTACAGAATTACTTACAGTAATAAAGCTGGTAAAGTCCATTACGATTTGAGGTTATCACACAATACCCTGTGATCTTAATAAAAGAGGCACGTCTTTTTAGTGTGTCTAAGGACCATCTAAATATACACCTGCCAATCAAGAACCACAGGTACAGGCCATGGAAAGAAAAGAAAAGACCAATTAACCAAGAAAACACTCCGACTATTATTTCAGTACGTGGGTTAATTTATATACAAAATATAATACAGTTATTTCAACACTTTGACAATGGTGGTTTATATTGTATTGAAAAATAAACCACATATACACGTTGCTGTGTTACTGGGATGATTATTATTACAGAACATTGCGATGCATCCACAAAAATCAGGTATGTTTTGTTTCTTCAGTTCAAAGACTAATTCCTGACGTGACACGTTAGGTATTACGTAACTACCAGCTCACTAGAGGGCGTATTCACTGGGATGGTATAAAATGGCTGCGCCCGTTATATATAGTAGCCGTCACATTTAATTGTTTTATTAATTAACTATACGATTATACTTGTTGATATTAAGCAATAATGTGCATTATGTATCGTTGAATATACATATCAGTCCAAAAGCCTTGCTTTAGCATTCCTTTAAGGATGGCCAATTTGATCAAATAATTTTCAAAATCCAAGATGGCTACCATATGTAAAATTCAAAATGGCCACCAAAATGATGAAATTTTCTAATAGTTTCACCAAATATAAATCCCCTTAATGTTTTTATCTTGTATATTGCCACAGTATTGTATAATCAGATGGCCGGCACAAACAGAGAAATGTTATCAAATAAGGCATCTAATATACAAACTTGGCAAAACATGTTCACAAACTGAAAGAAACACAATACCTAGACTGAGTGTGTTAAAATTATTCATGCATATATATTGAGAATTTTATTGGAAAATAGTTGATGATTGACTTAAAGTGACGGCATATTTTCTACTATTACAGGGCTCAAAATTAAGAATTTGTCTCCCATAGCAATTTTTAAAAGAATTGCTATGGTTCAAAACAACCCACCGACAGCATTTGTGAGCCTGCCTATGGCAATTTTTTAAACAGTGACATTTGCAGTGCTCAAATAAACTTGACTGAAAGGTTATTTTGCTGTTTGTAGACATATTTCAAACAAGTAAATGTTAAAATATTGGCAGATAATATTAATGTACACCAGGTGTATACATTTTGCCATTGTTGAGGAGTTTTACCAATGGCACAAAAGTGCCATCAGTGATGCTCTCTGCCTACGGCAATTTATATCTCAACGACGGCAATTGCCGTCAGTGCCATTGTTAAGTTTGAGCCCTGCCTTTTATAATTAAAATGAGACCTTATTTGCATTGTATTGTTTAGATAATTCATTTCCGTACATCCAAACTGTTTCAGGGGCGGGATTTAGCTCAGTCGGTTCAGTGCTCGTTCGATTTTCTTGCGTCGCAGAATAGAACCATCTTGGTGGATCCATTCAACTGATTAGGTTTTTTCTCGTTCTAACCAGTGAACCACAACTGGTCAACCGGCCATGGTATGTGCTTTCCTGTCTTTGGGAAAGTGCATATTAAAGATCCCTTGCTGCATTAGGAAAAATTACCAAATGTTTAACATCCAATAGCCGATGATTAATTAATCAATGTGTTCTAGTGGTGTTGTTAAACAAAACAAACTTTAACTTTAACCAAACTGTTTCTCGTCATCCTGGTATTTGTAATGCCACAAAATGCTTTTTTCAGCATTTTAAAAATGCTAATTATGAAAATGTTTGGGCTTTTTTACCTTCACTTTTTTTGGTGCAAATTTGATAAGGGAAAAAGAAGTTAAAACAAGGTATTCGTTACTACTAGTGCTCCATTGTTTAAAGCAATCCTAAGAGTTTAAAGCATACCTAAGAGTTTAAAGCATATCTAAGAGTTTAAAGCACTCCTAAGAGTTTAAAGCATACCTAAGAGTTTAAAGCACTCCTAAGAGTTTAAAACGTACCTAAGAGTTTAAAGCACTCCTAAGAGTTTAAAGCACTCCTAAGAGTTTAAAGCATACCTAAGAGTTTAAAGCATACCTAAGAGTTTAAAGCACACCTAAGAGTTTAAAGCACACCTAAGAGTTTAAAGCATACCTAAGAGTTTAAAGCACTCCTAAGAGTTTAAAGCACACCTAAGAGTTTAAAGCACTCCTAAGAGTTTAAAGCATACCTAAGAGTTTAAAGCACTCCTAAGAGTTTAAAGCATACCTAAGAGTTTAAAGCATACCTAAGAGTTTAAAGCACTCCTAAGAGTTTAAAGCATACCTAAGAGTTTAAAGCATACCTAAGAGTTTAAAGCATACCTAAGAGTTTAAAGCACTCCTAAGAGTTTAAAGCATACCTAAGAGTTTAAAGCATACCTAAGAGTTTAAAGCGTACCTAAGAGTTTAAAGCACTCCTAAGAGTTTAAAGCACTCCTAAGAGTTTAAAGCGTACCTAAGAGTTTAAAGCGTACCTAAGAGTTTAAAGCACTCCTAAGAGTTTAAAGCATACCTAAGAGTTTAAAGCACTCCTAAGAGTTTAAAGCATACCTAAGAGTTTAAAGCACTCCTAAGAGTTTAAAGCATACCTAAGAGTTTAAAGCACACCTAAGAGTTTAAAGCACTCCTAAGAGTTTAAAGCATACCTAAGAGTTTAAAGCACACCTAAGAGTTTAAAGCACTCCTAAGAGTTTAAAGCACACCTAAGAGTTTAAAGCATACCTAAGAGTTTAAAGCACTCCTAAGAGTTTAAAGCACACCTAAGAGTTTAAAGCACTCCTAAGAGTTTAAAGCACTCCTAAGAGTTTAAAGCATACCTAAGAGTTTAAAAGCATACCTAAGAGTTTAAAGCACTCCTAAGAGTTTAAAGCATACCTAAGAGTTTAAAGCACTCCTAAGAGTTTAAAGCATACTAAGAGTTTAAAGCATACCTAAGAGTTTAAAGCACTCCTAAGAGTTTAAAGCACTCCTAAGATCAACTTAGATAGATTTCTGTTTACATAAAACTTCACATGCGATGGCCCTCATCTAGCTCCGGATGAATACAAACCTGTTTTAAAATGGTCACCTTATCAATAGACTCGGTGTTCGAGATTAACGGTATCCCCATATCCCGGGGATACCAGAATTTAATTTTGGATACCACACTTCAAGAACCCAGTATCCCACCGGGATGCCATATAATACTAAATTCTCAGGTGGGATACCAGATTTTGAAATGTTAGTATCCAAATGGGATACTGGCCAAAATGTTTAATCTCGAACACTGAGACTCCGATAGTTTTAACAGTATGAACAGTAAGAATGTGTCTCCAAAAATATATATATATATATATATATTTAGCAATTAAATGTGTTCTGCAATGAATGGCTATGCATTTACATGCATTTAGGAGTTGATTTGTTAGTGTTGGGCTTATAACAAGCATTTGTTCTTATATGGTAGTTTAAAAACTATCCAAGAAGTAAGTAAATCATCACTTGTATGGATTGGACCCATTAACCATAATAAATAGAATCATATTATAACCACATACCACACATGGGACAATTAAAACAGTGTCAGATTTCCTTATGCTTACAGCTTAACCATGACATAGTCAAATTCATCCAAGTGAATCGGAGTAATAGAGGATTAAATATGAAGGTTTTAAAGCCCTATCACGTTTCATCAGATACCACACAAATAACCTGCTTCATTATAGACCTTTCCCATAACGTGGAGTGTTACATGTGGTGAGAACTGGAACTACAGACTTGTAATGTCAGAGGTGGATGTGTGAGCAGAAAGAAAAATGTTTTCCAAGCTATGTAATCCGTGTTGTAGCCAAGATTTTAGTAGGACAGAGCCAGGGCCTTTTTATTTCTATATAACATAACACAATTAAGCAATAAATGGTGTATTTATAATGGGCTGTTGTAGCAAGGTGTACGCCTTTTATTGAAAAAAACAACAATAAAAAAAAATAAAAAAACTGTCATGATGCTGGCATTACTACAAATTTCTTTCTACTGTATGTATAACTAATTGGTGTGAGCATGCATGTGTGTGTGTAATTGACTGCCCAATTACATGTAAGTTGTTTATAACAATTTAAACGATATTTATTCCCAGTTATAATGCTGGCTATGTCAGAGGCTGGATCCGTGGTAGGCATGCCTGAACCTTCATTGGATATGGGCACGTAAATAGAGTTCCCATTCCCATATAATGCTGGTTGGGGATTGGCCAACAGGCAAAATGCCTATATCAAAGAAAGAAAGAAATGTTTTATTTAACGACGCACTCGACACATTTAATTTACGGTTATATGGCGTCAGACATATGGTTAAGGACCATACAGATATTGAGAGAGGAAACCCACTGTCACCACTTCATGGGCTACTCTTTTCGATTAGCAGCAAGGGATCTTTTATATGCACCATCCCACAGACAAGGTAGTACATGCATACCACAGCCTTTGATATACCAGTTGTGGTGCACTGGTTGGAACGAGAAATAGCGCAATGGGGCCACCGACGGGGATCTATATCAAGGCCTCTCCCTACAATTTATAACTACTACCAATCTGCAATCATTAAAGGAATGTTCAAGCAAGGTTTTTGGACTGGTATGCATATTCAACAATATTTAATGCACATTATTGCTTAAAATCAACAAGTATGTTGGTATATTTAATGAGTAAAACGGTAAACATGTGACGACTATTACATATAAGGGGGCACAGCCATTTTGCTCTATCAAACTGAATACGCCATTTGGTGAGCCTCAGTTAGTAGGAATAATCACATTTTTTAAAAATTAATTCTATAATGACACGTTTTTTTAATTTTTAAACCATGTTCGATCAGTATGTGTTGGTGGTCCGGGTATGCATCTTTCCCACACGTAAGACTCATATTGGACTTTACCGTACCTTTAAGACTAACAAAAGTGCACATTCATGTCACGGTACTGTTGGTGGACTTTCCCACCTAATATAACCTAACTATGTGTTGTCAAGTAGTTTGGTTGGTAACTTATACTGTATTAATTTTCGGAGATAAAAAAACTAAAAAACTATTTGTTTGCATTGAACTAGGGCAAGACAAGTGTTAACCAGTGAGTAGGGTGGCAGCCATAAACTGCAGCACATGACAGTGTCCTTTATTTACTGCTAGTGAGAACACTGCACACAAATGGCTGAATCAATGCATATACATAATTTAACATAGCATCATTAAAAAATTAATGGTATTTGACCATTAAATATCACAAATTTGTACTGTAGAAGAGTTTAATGGGCATGAATGTGTTCACAAGAAAATCTGTCTTCTTTGGACAGGCATACGCCAGCTTTTTGTTTTTAATAATAAAGGACTCCATTCATATAAGTATTTGGAAGGAAGGAAGGAAATGCTTTATTTAACGACGCACTCAACACATTTTATTTACTATAAGCATTTGGGTGTAAATCCAACATGAAAAGACACCCATCAACGTGTTTGCTTTTGCTGATTCCAGAATAGACAAACTCGAAGGTGTCCTCCCCCCACACCATGACATCACACACCATGGTCGCCATCTTACTATAGTAAAAAAGAAAGAAATGTTTTATTTAACGACGCACTCAACACATTTTATTTACAGTTATATGGCATCAGACATATGGTTAAGGACCACACAGAGTTTGAGAGGAAACCTGCTGTCACCACTACATGGGCTACTCTTTCCGATTAGCAGCAAGGGATCTTTTATTTGCGCTTCCCACAGGCAGGATAGCACAAACCATGGCCTTTGTTGAACCAGTTATGGATCACTGGTCAGTGCAAGTGGATTACACCTACCCACTGAGCCTTGCGGAGCACTCACTCAGGGTTTGGAGTCGGTATCTGGATTAAAAATCCCATGCCTCGATTGGGATCCGAACCCAGTACCTACCAGCCTGTAGACCGATGGCCTAACCACAACGCCACCGAGGCGGGTCACATACTATGGTCGCCATCTTACTATAGTAAGATTAAATGGGTGTGTAATATAACTACATACTGTATGGCTGATTGTGGAGACTGGTAAAATTACTGGCTTGACTGGAGTCCTACATGATTGTGTGAAGACCATGTGCAGAGATACGGCTCTGAACAATTTGGAAAAAGCTGATAACACATACCTGTACAGGCTAATAGTAATAATTAATAAAAACATTTTTTTAGGGCTAACAGTGTAGACACTAATAGACATTGACAAGTTAAAAAGAAATACATTTAAACTGAGAACTGAGAAATTCCTTATCATGACATCACTAGACAAAGTACTCTCTAACTGTTGACACTTTTGTGTGTACCAGCCTTGGTGGTGGTGTGGTTAAGCCATCGGACATACGGCTGGTACCGGCTCCCACCCAGAGCGAATTTTAATGGGTAGGTGGGTAGGTGTAAGACCACTACACCCTCATTTTCTCTCACTAACCACTAACAACTAACCCACTGTCCTGGACATACAGCCCAGATAGCTGAGGTGTTTGCCCAGGACAGCTTGCTTGAACCGTAATTGGATATAGGCATGGAAATAAGTTGAAATGAAATGACACTTTTGTTTGTTCAGGATGTGCTATATGCCATGAGTGAGGAGCGGGCTCGACAGGATGCCGCCAAGAAGAAGGGCCGGAGATGGTCTCTTGACACCATCACTCCACGGTTCTGGAAACGCCCGCCAGCCCTCGTTGAAGCTAATGGATCCCGCGCCATCCATCCACGTGGCTCCCTGCCCGCCATTGGTGCCATCGATGAGAAGTCCCTGGCGTCGCGAGGGAAGTGGTGGAAGAAGACTGCCCCTGGAGAGGTGTATGCTGTGCTGTATCTGGAGAATGGAGAACACAAAGTGGTAAGACAGTATAGTATAAAGAGGATTCATCCAGCGCCCTCAATAGTTTAAGAAGTAGCAGGCTACAACAGTGATGATAGCAGGGGGCAAAGCGGGGGGTCTGGGGGCCCTCCCCATAGAAACATTTGAAAAATCAAATTTCGATGTGAACTAATCGCGTTTCAAGACAAATAAACAACTATTTTGGCACCTTGTTTGGATCCCTTTTGTAGGAGACTTTATTAAAGAAGAGAAAGCACTTTTTTTTTTACCATCAATGAAAAGTAGGCGGCGGCAAAAGCTGTTTCAGGCGGCGATTTGCCGCCGGAGACCGGGTACTTTTGAGGGCTCTGTTCATCATGAGTTTTTTTTAATATGGAAAATATCAAATGAGTCTATGTTAATCTGTATTTGTCGAGGCTCTGCCGATGTTGATATTTTATGTATTAAAACACATTAATAGTGAATTCTGTTTATCCTACGGTATAACGCTTGTAAAATAACATTTTCATTCAATATTTAGTCAATTATACATGTAGTACTAAAGTCACCTACATCAGTAATACGATGTCATCACGATTAGCACAAATTAGCTTGACGTCACACATTTTAACTAAATCTTATGAAAATATGCTCAGGTATGTAAACAAATGACCCCTTGAAACCAACACATTGTTACCTGGAGACCTTGCAAATTTGCATATATCTTTAAATTTGCATAGAATTATAACCATTATCACATCAGCTTATGACATGGATATCATGGGTATGTTATAGGATAAAATAGTAATAATCCATAGAACACACAAAACTGAGAATATACAGTAGCTTGTGCCAGCCATTTACACATACGGATTTGACGTACAGTGCATGATGGTTGTATGGTAGTGTCCATACACAAAAAATAATTTGTCTCCAGTTGATTGTTAACAGTTGTCCCTGTAGTAGAAGTGCATCCCATGCACCACAACTGGTCAACGGTCATGGTATGTGCTATCCTGTCTGTGGGAAGGTGCATATAAAAGATCCCTTACTGCATTAGAAAAGTGTAGCGGGTTTCCTCTCATGACTATGAGTCAGAATTACCAAATGTTTGACATCCAATAGCCAGTGATTAATGTGCTCCAGTGGTGTCGATAAACAAAACAAACTTTTCAACTGTAGTAGCAGCCATTGTTTTTAGGATACAGCATCCATTTACTCTTAATGGCTACTACTCTTACAATATGCTGAAGTGTCAATGGCTATTGTCTTTTGAAAGTGCTGTAGTGACTCAGTCTGAAATGATATTTTTATCTTGTTTAAAACTTACAGTACTAGTATAATACTGTGCTGTAAGTCAATGTCACTGTACTAACTGGTCTCAGTGCTACGTAGACCAGTCATTCATTTTATTACATACCTATTCAATCTTACTATAGTGATAAAGACGTTTTGAAACCATTTGATAAATTTATTTTGTAGCACATACATGTGTGTCTGGACTGGAACTTTTCAATGGGGAATTCCCTTTTTATTTTTACTGCAGTTGGCGCCTTTTATTTACTGACGTCATATATTATTGACAAATTACGTCACATCGTATTTGAAACATTACACAAGGCTGCCACAGAGTATGATTCTTAATGTTAAGTAAATCCATGAAAGGAGTTTTGATCATAGATTTAGCAAAGTGTTGTTATGACATTCAAAATTCATACACAAATTACTAGTACAAAGATCAAAACACCTCTGGAGATGCCTTGCCTGAGTCAAAGGAGTTGGTTGAGTATTTTGTATATAGCTGTTTGGCAGATTGTTACTACAGTGAAACCCCTCTAAACCCGACACCCTTGGGACCAAGTAAAAAGTCCAGTTTTCAGAGGTATTTGTTTTAGAGAGGTGCTCTTCTACACAGATATTTATAAAAGGACCAAGTAAAACATCCGGTTTTGAGGGAATTCCGGTTTACAGAGGGTCCGGTTTTGAGGGGTTGCCCTGTATATTGTTATGATACTGTGTGTGTCTGTGTGCATGTCTGTGTGCATTTGTGTACATCTGTCTGTCTGTGTGTGCATGTGAATTTGTGTATGAATGTAAATGTGTGTGTGCATGAATGTACATGCATACATGTGTGTATGTGTATATATGTCTGTGTGGCATATGGATGCAGATACATGTATGTGTATTATATATCTATTGTTTATTGCTGTTATAACTAGTTCATATGTTTGCTTTTTCCTTTTCAATGGGAATTCATCCCCTTAACCAGTGTAAACATACAATGAATGCAATAAAGATTGTATTGTATTGTATTGTATTGTATTGTATTATATATATTGACATCAATGAGATATCTACTAACAAGACTGGGTGGTGATGTTAGGTGACATCAGTGAGATACCTACTAACAAGACTGGGTGGCGATGTTAGGTGACATCAGTGAGATACCTACTAACAAGACTGGGTGGGGATGTTAGGTGACATCAGTGAGATAATACTAACAAGACTGGGTGGGGATGATAGGTGACATCAGTGAGATACCTACTAACAAGACTGGGTGGGGATGATAGGTGACATCAGTGAGACACCTACTAACAAGACTGGGTGGCGATGTTAGGTGACATCAGTGAGATACCTACTAACAAGACTGGGTGGGGATGTTAGGTGACATCAGTGAGATACCTACTAACAAGACTGGGTGGGGATGTTAGGTGACATCAGTGAGACACCTACTAACAAGACTGGGTGGGGATGTTAGGTGACATCAGTGAGACACCTACTAACAAGACTGGGTGGGGATGTTAGGTGACATCAGTGAGACACCTACTAACAAGACTGGGTGGCGATGTTAGGTGACATCAGTGAGACACCTACTAACAAGACTGGGTGGCGATGTTAGGTGACATCAGTGAGATACCTACTAATAAGACTGGGTGGGGATGTTAGGTGACATCAGTGAGATACCTACTAACAAGACTGGGTGGCGATGTTAGGTGACATCAGTGAGACATCTACTAACAAGACTGGGTGGCGATGTTAGGTGACATCAGTGAGATACCTACTAACAAGACTGGGTGGGGATGTTAGGTGACATCAGTGAGATACCTACTAACAAGACTGGGTGGGGATGATAGGTGACATCAGTGAGACATCTACTAACAAGACTGAGTGGCGATGTTAGGTGACATCAGTGAGATACCTACTAATAAGACTGGGTGGGGATGTTAGGTGACATCAGTGAGATACCTACTAATAAGACTGGGTGGCGATGTTAGGTGACATGGGTGGCGATGTTAGGTGACATCAGCATCTACTAACAAGACTGGGTGGCGATGTTAGGTGACATCAGTGAGACATCTACTAACAAGACTGGGTGGCGATGTTAGGTGACATCAGTGAGACACCTACTAACAAGACTGGGTGGCGATGTTAGGTGACATCAGTGAGACACCTACTAACAAGACTGGGTGGCGATGTTAGGTGACATCAGTGAGACACCTACTAACAAGACTGGGTGGCGATGTTAGGTGACATCAGTGAGACACCTACTAACAAGACTGGGTGGCGATGTTAGGTGACATCAGTGAGACACCTACTAACAAGACTGGGTGGCGATGTTAGGTGACATCAGTGAGATACCTACTAACAAGACTGGGTGGGGATGTTAGGTGACATCAGTGAGATACCTACTAACAAGACTGGGTGGGGATGTTAGGTGACATCAGTGAGATACCTACTAACAAGACTGGGTGGGGATGTTAGGTGACATCAGTGAGATACCTACTAACAAGACTGGGTGGGGATGTTAGGTGACATCAGTGAGACATCTACTAACAAGACTGGGTGGCGATGTTAGGTGACATCAGTGAGACACCTACTAACAAGACTGGGTGGCGATGTTAGGTGACATCAGTGAGACATCTACTAACAAGACTGGGTGGCGATGTTAGGTGACATCAGTGAGACACCTACTAACAAGACTGGGTGGCGATGTTAGGTGACATCAGTGAGATACCTACTAACAAGACTGGGTGGCGATGTTAGGTGACATCAGTGAGACACCTACTAACAAGACTGGGTGGGGATGATAGGTGACATCAGTGAGACACCTACTAACAAGACTGGGTGGCGATGTTAGGTGACATCAGTGAGACATCTACTAACAAGACTGGGTGGCGATGTTAGGTGACATCAGTGAGACATCTACTAACAAGACTGGGTGGCGATGTTAGGTGACATCAGTGAGACATCTACTAACAAGACTGGGTGGCGATGTTAGGTGACATCAGTGAGACACCTACTAACAAGACTGGGTGGCGATGTTAGGTGACATCAGTGAGATACCTACTAACAAGACTGGGTGGCGATGTTAGGTGACATCAGTGAGATACCTACTAACAAGACTGGGTGGCGATGTTAGGTGACATCAGTGAGATACCTACTAACAAGACTGGGTGGCGATGTTAGGTGACATCAGTGAGATACCTACTAACAAGACTGGGTGGCGATGTTAGGTGACATCAGTGAGATACCTACTAACAAGACTGGGTGGGGATGATAGGTGACATCAGTGAGACATCTACTAACAAGACTGGGTGGCGATGTTAGGTGACATCAGTGAGACACCTACTAACAAGACTGGGTGGGGATGATAGGTGACATCAGTGAGACATCTACTAACAAGACTGGGTGGCGATGTTAGGTGACATCAGTGAGACATCTACTAACAAGACTGGGTGGCGATGTTAGGTGACATCAGTGAGACATCTACTAACAAGACTGGGTGGCGATGTTAGGTGACATCAGTGAGACATCTACTAACAAGACTGGGTGGCGATGTTAGGTGACATCAGTGAGATACCTACTAACAAGACTGGGTGGCGATGTTAGGTGACATCAGTGAGACATCTACTAACAAGACTGGGTGGCGATGTTAGGTGACATCAGTGAGATACCTACTAACAAGACTGGGTGGGGATGATAGGTGACATCAGTGAGACATCTACTAACAAGACTGAGTGGCGATGTTAGGTGACATCAGTGAGATACCTACTAATAAGACTGGGTGGGGATGTTAGGTGACATCAGTGAGATACCTACTAATAAGACTGGGTGGCGATGTTAGGTGACATCAGTGAGACATCTACTAACAAGACTGGGTGGCGATGTTAGGTGACATCAGTGAGACATCTACTAACAAGACTGGGTGGCGATGTTAGGTGACATCAGTGAGACATCTACTAACAAGACTGGGTGGCGATGTTAGGTGACATCAGTGAGACACCTACTAACAAGACTGGGTGGCGATGTTAGGTGACATCAGTGAGACACCTACTAACAAGACTGGGTGGCGATGTTAGGTGACATCAGTGAGACACCTACTAACAAGACTGGGTGGCGATGTTAGGTGACATCAGTGAGACACCTACTAACAAGACTGGGTGGCGATGTTAGGTGACATCAGTGAGACACCTACTAACAAGACTGGGTGGCGATGTTAGGTGACATCAGTGAGATACCTACTAACAAGACTGGGTGGGGATGTTAGGTGACATCAGTGAGATACCTACTAACAAGACTGGGTGGGGATGTTAGGTGACATCAGTGAGATACCTACTAACAAGACTGGGTGGGGATGTTAGGTGACATCAGTGAGATACCTACTAACAAGACTGGGTGGGGATGTTAGGTGACATCAGTGAGACATCTACTAACAAGACTGGGTGGCGATGTTAGGTGACATCAGTGAGACACCTACTAACAAGACTGGGTGGCGATGTTAGGTGACATCAGTGAGACATCTACTAACAAGACTGGGTGGCGATGTTAGGTGACATCAGTGAGACACCTACTAACAAGACTGGGTGGCGATGTTAGGTGACATCAGTGAGATACCTACTAACAAGACTGGGTGGCGATGTTAGGTGACATCAGTGAGACACCTACTAACAAGACTGGGTGGGGATGATAGGTGACATCAGTGAGACACCTACTAACAAGACTGGGTGTGCGATGTTAGGTGGGCGATGTTAGGTGACATCAGTGAGACATCTACTAACAAGACTGGGTGGCGATGTTAGGTGACATCAGTGAGACATCTACTAACAAGACTGGGTGGCGATGTTAGGTGACATCAGTGAGACATCTACTAACAAGACTGGGTGGCGATGTTAGGTGACATCAGTGAGACACCTACTAACAAGACTGGGTGGCGATGTTAGGTGACATCAGTGAGATACCTACTAACAAGACTGGGTGGCGATGTTAGGTGACATCAGTGAGATACCTACTAACAAGACTGGGTGGCGATGTTAGGTGACATCAGTGAGATACCTACTAACAAGACTGGGTGGCGATGTTAGGTGACATCAGTGAGATACCTACTAACAAGACTGGGTGGCGATGTTAGGTGACATCAGTGAGATACCTACTAACAAGACTGGGTGGGGATGATAGGTGACATCAGTGAGACATCTACTAACAAGACTGGGTGGCGATGTTAGGTGACATCAGTGAGATACCTACTAACAAGACTGGGTGGGGATGATAGGTGACATCAGTGAGACATCTACTAACAAGACTGGGTGGCGATGTTAGGTGACATCAGTGAGACATCTACTAACAAGACTGGGTGGGGATGATAGGTGACATCAGTGAGACATCTACTAACAAGACTGGGTGGCGATGTTAGGTGACATCAGTGAGATACCTACTAACAAGACTGGGTGGCGATGTTAGGTGACATCAGTGAGACATCTACTAACAAGGGTGGCGATGTTAGGTGACTGGGTGACTGGGTGGCGATGTTAGGTGACATCAGTGAGACATCTACTAACAAGACTGGGTGGCGATGTTAGGTGACATCAGTGAGACATCTACTAACAAGACTGGGTGGCGATGTTAGGTGACATCAGTGAGACACCTACTAACAAGACTGGGTGGCGATGTTAGGTGACATCAGTGAGATACCTACTAACAAGACTGGGTGGCGATGTTAGGTGACATCAGTGAGACATCTACTAACAAGACTGGGTGGCGATGTTAGGTGACATCAGTGAGATACCTACTAACAAGACTGGGTGGCGATGTTAGGTGACATCAGTGAGATACCTACTAACAAGACTGGGTGGCGATGTTAGGTGACATCAGTGAGATACCTACTAACAAGACTGGGTGGGGATGATAGGTGACATCAGTGAGACATCTACTAACAAGACTGGGTGGCGATGTTAGGTGACATCAGTGAGATACATACTAACAAGACTGGGTGGCGATGTTAGGTAACATTAGTGAGATATCTGCTAACAAGACTGAGTGGCTGAACCATTTGTGGATCTGATAGTGATCGCATAATTAAGAGATGACTCGTTAACTTTCATTGGTCCTAGTTTGTTTTACCACGTTATAATAACATTTTGCTGCTTGGCCTACTTTTTACTGTCTATGAAATGACCTTTGAATGATTTACTGTCAATCTTGGTACATTGGCATATAGGTTTAATATCTGCCCTCTTCAGTTTCTTCTGTATGATGTGAATAAGTATATCAATCCCCAGTGAGTTTGTATTTATCGTTTGTATATATTCTTTTCTGAAATGCATATCTTGTATGCAAGTGTGGATAATATTTCTTGGGGTTAGAAAATTCTTTTCTTTTTGAAGGATCACCCAGTCTGTTGATACTTTACCAGTTTGGAAACTGGTCATTTAAAACGCAGATGTGACAAAATATCTGACAAAACATGGAAGAAACTTTGTGAACCAGACACATACAATACATATACAGAACTTCACATATATTGTTTTCGTTTCTTATTTATTGTACGAGTTTATTTTGCGGAAGAATATATACCATAAGACCGCGTAGCGGTCGAGTGGTATGTTCTTGCACAAAATAAACGAGTGCAATAAATAGGAAGCGAAAACAAGGTATGTGAAGTTCTGTATTTATTACATACCTTCTTTTATGTTTTACAAAAACTGTTTTTAATTTAACGTCATAACAACACTGTTAAATTTATGATCAAAACTCCTTTCATGGATTTGCTTAGCGTTAAGAACCATACTCTGCGGCAGCCATGTGTAATGTTTCAAATACGATGTGACATAATTTGTAAATCATATATGACGTCAGTAAATAAAAGGCGCTAACTGCAGTAAAAATAAAAAGGGAATTCCCCATTTAAAAGTTCCGGTCCAGATTGCACATATGTGTAATACAAAATAAATTTATTACACGGATACAAAATACTCAACCAACTCCTTTGACTCAGGCAAGGCATCTCCAGAGGTGTTTTGATCTTTGTATTAGTAATTTGTGTATGAATTTTGAATGTCATAACAACACTTTGCTAAATCTATGATCAAAACTCCTTTCATGGATTTACTTAACATTAAGAATCATACTCTGCGGCAGCCTTGTGTAATGTTTCAAATACGATGTGACGTAATTTGTCAATAATATATGACGTCAGTAAATAAAAGGCGCCAACTGCAGTAAAAATAAAAAGGGAATTCCCCATTGAAAAGTTCCGGTCCAGATGCACATGTATGTGCTACAAAATAAATTTATCAAACGGTTTCAAAACGTCTTTATCACTATAGTCGGATTGAATAGGTATGTAATAAAACACAGTGTTTACTCTCTGGATCACGCAAGGCCATGATATATGTTGATTAGATTAGGATGTGAGCCTGTTGATCTAATTAGAGCTTGGTTTGCCCGTCTATCTGTCCTGTGCAGTGCAATTGATGAGTTCAGATAGTGTGCACAGGATTCAGGTACGTCCCTCCGGTGGATATGGGCACATAGATGAGTTAAGTAAGTAACGCCCCGTTAGATCACATCCCATTACCCCAGTACACAACCATTTCATTTCATGTCAACTTATTTTCATGCTTATATTCAATTAAGGTTCAAGCACACTATCCTGGGCACACACCTCAGCTATCTGGGCTGTCTGTCCAGGACAGTGGGTTAGTGGTTAGTGGTTAGTGAGCGAGAAGAGGGTGTAGTGGTCTTACACCTACCCACTGAGTCGTTAAAACTCACTCTGGGTGGGATCCGGTACTGGGCTGCGAACCCTGTACCTACCAGCCTTATGTCCGATGGCTTAACCACGATACCACCGAGGCCGGTGCCCCCATTACCCCAGTACACAACCATTTCTTGTGGATAGTGTGAAGCCATTTGTACGAGACACACCTACACGTATCAGAACATTACCAGATCCTCCTCCATGTGGTGTTAATATGGTCACTGAAAGCTTTGTTCAGCTGGGTGAACTGGAGGGAACATCACAACACAGTAGCCATGTTTTCTCACCTGTAATACTGGAGATGTAAAACAACCGACTGACAAATTGACCACATGTATTCTGTTGTTCAGCATATACTGTGTACAGAGAGGTGTGTTGCTGCCTGTACTGTTGTAATATTAACTCAAAACTGGACTCGGTGGTGTGGTGGTTATATAAGCCATTGGACATAAGGCTGGTAGGTACAGAGTTTGCAGCCTGGTACCAGCTCCCACCCAGAGTGAGTTTTAATGACTCATTGGGTAGGTGTGAGACCACTACACCCTCTTCTCTCTCACTAACTACTAACAATTAACAATTAACCTATTGTCCTGGACAGACAGCCCAGATAGCTGAGGTGTGTGCCCAGGACAGTGTGCTTGAACCTTAATTAGATATAAGCATGAAAATAATTTGAAATAAATGAAATCAATTAACTCAAAAAAAATATCTGGATAGTCCAGAAATAACATTATTGTGTATTGTTGTCTTGCACAATCAATTCGCTGGTAGACATTTTCTGTAATTTTTGGAAATGTCAGTTTGTTGGAAGCATTTTCCTTTGAGGAAGTTAACAATTTTGCCAAATTATTTATTAAAAAAAAACAAAATTGCAGAAATGCACAAAATTAATTACCAAATGAAAAAATTTAGCCAGTTTTTAAAATTCCCAGTTGGCAAATTTGGCGAGAGTACCAGAGCTGCTAGCCATACAAATGAAACTCAATATAACATACAGGTTCAGTCTTCATAAGCTTTTTAAGGACTCATTCTATAAATACAATTTGCATTTCTTCTTGGCACTTAGCATTTCTAACTTAGTTAAGTCACATAAAACATGTGATTACTTATTGTTATCATTTGTGATTATTTCAGACATAGTCCACATTTAGTTAGAAGTCCCAGTAGTGTTAAAATTTTGGATCAATCAGTTGTAAATACTTTGTCCTACATGAATCCTCTGTGTTACTTGTTATTTCGAGCCCAAAGATTATGATATGTAAGATAAATTAAAGGTACCCGATCCTTTATAACATTTATGTCTAAAACTTGGTTCTGGCTTGAAACAGTAATTTTGTAAATTTGATGTTTGAATGTCTAATCTGCAGATGCATTAATACTCCACATCTCATCCCAGCCAGTGCACCATGACTGGTATATCAAAAGCCATAGTATGTGCTATCCTGTTTGGGATGGTTCATATAAAAAATCCCTTGCTACTAATCGAAAAATGTAGCGGGTTTTCTCTCTAGAACTACATGTAAAAATTACCAAATGTTTGACATCCAATATCCGATGATTAATACATCTATGTGCTCTAGAGGTGTCGTTAAACAACACTAATGTTCAACTTTTAAAACTCCACAAATCCAAAATGTTCAAATCTAAGACTCACATTCCATTAATGCGACTTCGATGCAGTTCATTTACATATGACCTTTTCCATATATGCAATTCCACGTGCGGGCGATCAGACTGCTGAACAAAAAGTTGATTGATGAGCGATTTTTCCACGCATCAGTTTTTCAATGTGTTGATGTCATGACTTGAAGCATTTACTTTCAGCTTAAAGTACCCTCCGACAACGTAATTGTATTTTATATAGTAATCTGTTTGTGAAAATGCATATATGGAAACACACACACAATAAAATGTGCACAGAATCGTGTTAATGGCTAAGTGGGCCTTATGTGGAAACAAAGGTACTAACAAAAAGCCTGGATCATCTAAATTGTGGTGCATTCCAAACTGTCAAAACAAGACACTGTCTTGAGGTTTTGTAGACAACAAAATACATGTCAGTTGTTTTCTTTTGTTCTTTAACATATTTTTGTGCTTATATCCAGTTAAGGTACAAGCATGCTGTCCTGGGCACACACAACTCAGCTATCTGGGCTGTCTGTCCAGGACAGTGTGTTAGTTGTTAGTGGTTAGTGAGAGAGAAGAGGGTGTAATGGTCTTACACCTACCCATTGTGCAGTGCAATTGATGAGTTCAGATAGTGTGCACAGGATTCAGGTACGTCCCTCCGGTGGATATGGTCATGTAGATGAGTTAAGTAAGTAACGCCCCATTAGATCACATCCCATTACCCCAGTACACAACCATTTCATTTCATGTCAACTTATTTTCATGCTTATATTCAGTTAAGGTTCAAGCATGCTTTCCTGGGCTATCTGGGCTGTCTGTCTGGGACAGTGGGTTAGTTGTTAGTGGTTAGTGAGAGAGAAGAGGGTGTAGTGGTCTTACACCTACCCATTGAGTCGTTAAAACTTGCTCTGGGTGGGAGCTGGTACCGGGCTGTGAACCCAGTACCTGCCAGCCGTATATCCAATGGTTTAACTACGACACCACTGAGGCCGGTTAAATTGCTTTTTGAGTAAAAGTAAAAAATACCATTGAGTTAACTCCCTTGAATAGTGATGTATTTCGTGAGATATTTCTCAACTGTAGCTGTGTAGTGATGTATTGAAAATTTATCAAGAATCACGTCGCCAGTGAAAGAAAGAAAGAAATGTTTTATTTAACAACGCACTCAACACATTTTATTTACGGATATATGGCGTCAGACATACGGTTAAGGACCACACAGATTTTGAGAGGAAACCCGCTGTCGCCACTACATGGGCTACTCTTCCGATTAGCAGCAAGGGATCTTTTATTTGCGCTTCCCACAGGCAGGATAGCACAAACCATGGCCTTTGTTGAACCAGTTATGGATCACTGGTCGGTGCAAGTGGTTTACACCTACCCATTGAGCCTTGCGGAGCACTCACTCAGGGTTTGGAGTCGGTCTCTGGATTAAAAATCCCATGCCTTGACTGGGATCCGAACCCAGTACCTACCAGCCTGTCATCGCCAGTGAATAACAATATCATTATTGTTTTCGAATGAAGTTTGGAATGTTTAGGTATGTTGTAAGATGCTTTGAATAGGAATAACACTTTTTATTTATTATTTCGATGACAAAGTATACAGTAAAAGAAATTTAAATTTAAGTTGCTCATAGTTAATAATTTTATTATAAAATTAATCTTTAAAATAGTGTTGAACCTGTATTGTGATATATTGTGGTCCCAAAAGCAGAACAAATTAAGCCAATTTAAAAAAATATTCTCTTCTTCCATAAATGTCAAGCCTTGGCACACACAGAAATGAATTTGTGAATTTGATCATTCTTACCTCAAGGGGTTCAGGGGTGTTGAGGGGAGTCATGGCGCAAAATGTGAAAAGACAATTTGTAAAAAAATTAATATTTGTTTTCTTCCAGATATGCTGTAGCCAAATAGTCTTCGTTTATGTAAAAGTCATTAGATGGTTTATTAAAGTTGTGAATTTCATTTCATTTCATTTCTGAGGTTTTTGCCTAGGGAGGGTTGCGAAGTTTAGTCAACTTGTGGAGAGAAATTGCATTTAAACTGAAATTCCTTCACAACCACTAGTCTTAAAACCATTTCCAACTAAATCCAGTGAGATACTTCCTTGATCCATTCAGAAAGAAAAACATGAAATGAATTTGGTCATTGTAACCCCTCAAGAATATGGGTGTTGTGCACTATTACACTGTGGTTTTACATAATTATATAAATAACATTTTCATATACTTACCTTTTGTGACACCCAATAGCCAATGTGTATTTTTATGCTGGTGTGTTGTTAAACATTCATTCATTCATTCATTCATACCTGAGTATGGTAGGTGAAGTCAACAATGTATTCAAGTGACCATTTAGACCTCTTGTTTAAACTTTGCTAGTTAAAAGATCTAAAATAATAAAATCAGCTATGAACTTCATTGTCTATTTTTAATTAGTTGAAATACAATAGGTGGGCTTACATTAACACATCAGTTATTAAGTACTGGCTGGAACAAGAAATAGCCCAATGGGTCCACTGATGGGGATCGATCCTAGACCCACCATCCATTAGGTGAGCTTGGTACCACTGGGCTACATCCTGCCTCAATTTAACACAGAAACCATGTTGTACAGATAAAATTACACCTTGTGGAAAATTTGTTTGTCAGTTAAGTTAAATGAATATTTTTGTCTTCCTCTAAAAACAAATATTGAACTGAGGAGTGCAAATTAACATTGACACTGGCCGATTTCATGTGTTTGTTCCATCTGTTCAAATGACTGTGGGTCTCTAAGTTTAATTGCATATTTACATGCTTATTTTTCACAAGTATTGTATTAAAAGAATTTGCCATAGATCTATAAAGTGAGCTTTTTCAAGCTTAGTGAAATACATACACACAGGTTGATTAATTTACTGGAATTTAATGTATTCAAATAATGTAATTGATAAAAAGGTGCTTTTTACATTAGGGATGGGGTAGCACCACAGTTTGGATCACAGTAGTATTAAAATGATAGAAAAAGCTCGGTTTATAATATACAAAAATGTGTGTTCAACACAGGGCCATGCATGTCCTTGTCCCCAAAAATTATTTACTTTGTGGTCTTCTATTTTTAGTGTTAATCATTATTTATATTTATTCACATTGAAACTTTGTTCATATTTGTTATGAAAGGGCAGTTTTTAAAAATCTTCTTTTGGAATCTTGGTTCTGATTGCTTTTAATTCTTGGTTCTAACTTTCAAGTAAATTTTATTTAAAGTTGTAACGTTAAACTAATGTTTTTTGTCAATGTTTTCAATATGGAGTGAAACCCATCTAAACGAAATACCCACGGGACAAAGGAAAAAGAAGCCCCGGCTGTAAGAAAGAAAGAAAGAATATTGTATTTAACAACGCACTCAACACATTTTATTTACGGTTATATGGCATCAGACATATGGTTAAGGACCACACAGATTTTGAGAGGAAACCCACTGTCACCATTACATAGGCTACTCTTTCCGATTAGCAGCAAGGGTTCTTTTATTTGCACTTCCCACAGGCAGGATAGCACAAACCATGGCCTTTGTTGAACCAGTTATGGATCACTGGTCGGTGCATGTGGTTTACACCTACCCATTGAGTCTTACGGAGCACTCACTCAGGGTTTGGAGTCGGTATCTGGATTAAAAATCCCATGCCTCGACTGGGATCCGAACCCAGTAGCTACCAGCCTGTAGACCGATGGCCTGCCACGACGCCACTGAGGCCGGTCCCCCGGCTTTAATATATATCTGGTTTAATGAGGTTATGTTTTGTATTGAAATTTAAAAAATGATGTGCAAAATAACCATTTTGATGGAATTCCTGTTTACAGAGGGTACAGTTTACAGGGGTTTCCCCTGCACTATGCAATATCCATAGGGAAATGGACTTAATATTAAGCAGAGTTTTTTTATACATACTGTGTACAATTTTGATTAAAACATTTACCACCAACAAAGATTTACATATCATATGTTGTCTGAATTTCCCACATATTTAATATGTCTTGCCCTGAATGCCCAGGTCAGATGTTAAGTTAAAATATTATGGGTATGAATGATTTGTGCTTTGCTCAATTTGCTTTTGAGCAGATTGGTTTAGCTGCAGTCATTATTAAGCCATTGTCCCAGGCCAGGTAAAGTCGATCCATGCATGAGCTAATGTTGTTATGTCGGGCTCCAATCCTTTGCTGTTATTGCCTTGCGTTGACTCCAGCTAAGAACAAAACTAATCACCTTATTTTCATGGATGAAAAGGAACGCTTTATGTCTGAACGGTGTTGTGATTTGACTCGCAGTGTAGGAAATACTAGAAAGTCTTCAGCGAAATAGTTCAGTATTGTACAGTACATTCGGGAGAGTTTCTCGTTTGCACATACAAAAAAGTGATGTATTTGATTCAGATGGATTTCATTTCTTCGCGTTATTTTATTCTTTCTTTTCATTTCGTAAGCACCATCTAGGTAAAGCTCTGTTTTGTTGCGATAGCTCCAAGACCAAATCCCCTGCCTTTTTTCCTGGCTGCATCCAATTACAGTGTTCTGTTATGACAAGCCTCCTGCTCACTTATAGGCTTTATACAGCAAACACGTGCTTAGTGGAGAAACACTGCGAGATGTTAGCAAACGCTAGTTGGACGTAATGGATGTCTATATAGGAGGACGAGAATGGATTCTCTAAGTTATGGAATACTTGATTAACTAAATTTGTGCACTAAAATGTTTTGTAAGTATTTCTACAGTTAAACATTCATTAAATAAAAGTAATTTTTGTTGTTGTTATAATTGATAAAACTTGATTTGTGTACCATACTAAAATGTTCTTACTGTGTTTTTTAATAGTTAAGGTGTTTCATTCAATTATTTAAGATAATTAATATGTGTAGTTAATAATGAATTATTTATGTCTGATTGTTTATATCTATATCCCCTCTAAATAAAGATGGGCATACAAATACATTGTATAACTTAATAACATTTCATCCAAAATACTCTGGTATTGCTAATTTATTAAATACTTAGGTTTAAATTAGAATACTCTTTCATTAAAATACTTAAGTATTGTTAATTTATTAGCTATAAGGGTTTTAATTAAAATTATGATGTGTTATTTTGATTATTACATAGTCGATTTTAATTAAATTGCACATATTAGTTTAATTTTAATTGATATATTTGATGTTTTTGTGTAATAGTAAAAGTGTAGTACTGGAACTTTGTACTTATTGTGCATTTTGAAACAAAACTTGATGGTTGGATAGGGAGGATATTGCACAATTAGGTCATCAAATATCTGTATAAAATGCTCTTGCTAAGCTGAGATGTATTTTGTTTTTCAATATCTGCCTCAGATCTTTCTCATTGTAAAGGTTGTTATGGTAAAACAGAAGGCACTATCTTTACTGTGTATAAACAGTGTTATTCCACCACTGACATTTAATGCTATCTACGTAGCTACATATGATGTGCTATATAGCAAGAGCCATTAGGAATTATTCTGTTTGGTTGAAATCTGCCTCCCACCTGTTTTCCCAGCCAAATAGGTTCCAGGTTTTTTTGTCAAACAAATGTTTGTAGGAAATACCATCAACTTGTTGCACTTTCACATTTTCATTGTTTCTTGTGAACAATTTACCACTTCCTGTCAGAATGGAATGTCTTATCTTTTAATATTATGTAAGTATAGGTTATATAGATATATATAGGTAAATGATAATTTGGTGAAGGATTGTTACGTGATCATTTGCACGAGAAATTCTGCTGTTGTTTCTCTAGCATTGTTATGTTGCTTGAAAAGAATGACATACGTGTACTTGTTTAAAGACACCCCAGCATATTGTTTAATTATTAGCTAATTATGACTCTTCATCTAGATAATGAGAGAAGAACTTTTAGTAATTATGTTATGTGGTCCATCCTATGCACTGTTGCCATGGCACTTAATATACTAATTATGGAACACTGGTTGGAAATAATCCAAGGTTTCCAATAAATGGAGTCAATTTGGTTACACATCGTACCTTGGGCAGAATCCCACTTCTGAGTTATATTCCAGTCTTGGACAGTAAAGATACTCCTGGACAGTTTAAAGATACTCTTGGACAGTAAAGTTACTCCTGGACAGTAAAGTAGAGGGTTGTATAGATGTCAGTGTAAACTAAATAAACTACAGACAGTAAATCTTAATGACAAAATCTTTAACTTCTTTTAAAATGTATTAATAAATTGTTATGCTTTAACTTTAAATGAAATTGTAAATATTTACCACTTTTTACCATATTTCTTCTATAATTACAACTCCTCTAAAATTTTGACCATTAATATCCCTAGTGCATGTCAATCCCAAAATACTTCTCAAAATATGACCACATGCAAATAAAAATTGCGAACACCTTGTTGTTGGGGTTTTGTTTTGTTTCAGTGACATTTTGGCCAATAGGTTTTTTTTTTTAATGTTATAAATTAATATGAATCTTGTGTATACTGGATAAACCAGCAGGATTCTAGAATATGGTGGCTTAAGGAGTGGAAAATGTTTTGATAATAATTAAAAACAAAGTAAAATTTATGGTAAATATGGCTGGAAATCTTAGCTATAGTTTATTCCTTTTCACTAAATACTTTGTTAGGTTGGGGAAATGAAATGGTATGGTGTATGCTTGAGATAAATATTACATAGCAAACTATATTCATGTTTTAACAGCTCTGTGATTAATGTTCATGATTATTATAGCCTGTAATCAGCTTTACCCTGAATTAAAACATTCAACTGAAGGTGTCGGTTACGGTTTGTATTATATGTTATGCTATAATCCCTAATACTAGTGGGATTACAATGCCATTATGTAGTGATTCCTTCCTGACATGTGCATTTATGAATAACCAATTAATTCCAGAAGATTATGAACAGTTTATAATGATTTGTTTATAAGGCCAAACAAAATAAATTTCTTGTCTCTCGCATCGATTTTGACCCTTGTGTGTCGATTGTTTTGTTTTTTTAATTTCTCGTGGTATGACATTGCTTTTTGCTGGGCTTTTCTTGCTATGATGTAAAACCATATTTGGAGCCAAAATGTCATCACACATGAACTAGGACGTGCATTCTGATTTCAATTTAAATATGCCCCTTATTTCAGTATCAGTTATGCCCACCTTTTCTCTGCAATCCATGCTTTAAAAAAAGGGGAAAAAAGAAAAGAAAAAAAAAGTCACATTGGTGCATCAATTCTGGAACTTTTGTCTGACCAGAGACTTATTTTCATTTTTTTATTTTTTTGGCCTAATAAAGAAAGATGACTAAGTTTGCTGAATAATGACTTATTAATGGTTAAAATACTGCTGTCCCAACCGGTTTTTACTGGTCAGTATCACAATGGGCCAGAAGGTTTTTTTTTTTTTTTTACTTGTACTGATGGACCATCACTTATTTTGCATTTTTACTTGCACGTTAGTTTGTGTAAAATATTTATCTACATCAAAATATTTGTAACATTGATTCCATCACAGATATAAATGATTATAAACCATAACATTTATTAGAATTATGACTAATTGTGTTTCTCTTAGTTATTTTTTAACAAATCACTGATGTCAAACACATTATAAATACATTGTGTTGTATTATAATAATGGCAATCACACATGGAAATCCTGAATATTTTTGCCTTTTTGTTGCTGCTTGCTTAATATAGAAAGAAACACTTCCATTTTTCATCATGTTGTTTGGCCATTCATGTCTCTTCAACGGGTCACAAACGTAAGCATTTAGTCATTTCCAGATAAATTTTGAACATTTTGAGTTGGGCAATATTGGAGAAATGTCTAGGTGCTTGTGGACTCAAAAATAAATTTCCCATTACCAGGCCATAAGATCTGTGTGAGTGCAGTACAAATTGTATGCATGTGACGTCACTAGAGGTTGGAGTCTAGACAAAGGTCTGATGTGAAGAAATGAATATTTCAATGGATAGACATAGACATTACTTTTATAGTGATCTAAAAGGACAGAATGTCTGTGGGAAAGTGCATATAAAAGATCCCTTGCTGCATTAGGAAAAATGTAGCAGGTTTTCTCTGATAACATCCAGTAGCCAATGATTAATTAATCAATGTGCTCTAGTGGAGTCGTTAAACAAAACAAACGTCTTCTTCTGTATTCGCAATGTCTGTAGTTAGGAACTAGAATGTACCATGTATGTTTTTATAGGTGTTTGCAAATATTAATATTTTCTAACAAGACTACTCAAACTACTACTCAAGCATATTTTCACAAGCAAACCATATAAGGAAACACTAAAAATGTTACTAAAATTTTTGGTAAAAAGTCAAGAGAAATATTATTGAATCTTGGTACACACAACCCAATAGCCAATGTATTTTTCATGCTGGGGTGTCGTTAAACATCTATTCTATTCTATTCTATTGGTACATTTTGATCATTTTGTTTGATTTTGTTTAAAGCTGCTTGTGTTTTATTTGCAGCTCAGTGACCAGGATGAGTCCCACTTGAACCAGCTGATTGTAGGTGCTGCTATGGAGTACCGAATTAGCAGCTACCGCGTCATAGTTGCCTCCACCAAGCTGGTGCTGCGGCCCAGCGAGTCACCTCTGGCTCATTCTCACAGTGACAACATCTTGGGACAGCACTTGTCGTTGGCTGACCAGACTGCCGCAGAAGAAGGTGAGACAGAGACTCCAGTAATGTGGGTCAAACACTGTTCATGAAAATATGACTACATTAGATAATATTAATTACTGGAACACATTGGATAATATTAATTACCGGAACACATTGGATAATATTAATTACCGGAACACATTGGATAATATTAATTACCGGAACACATTGGATAATATTAATTACCGGAACACTAATTAATATAGTTCTTTGCCTACAAGCAGGGACTGGATTTAGCTCAGTCGGTTGAGTGCCCGCCTGAGGTGCTTGCGTCGCAGGATCGAACCACCTCTGTGGATCCATTCAACTTATTGGGGTTTTTCTCATTCCAAGCAGTGCACCACAACTGGTCAAAGGCGCTGGTATGTACTTTCCTGTCTGTGGGAAAGTGCATATAAAAGATCCCGTGCTGCATTAAGAAAAATGTAGCTGGTTTCCTCTGATGACTACATGTCAGAATGACCAAACGTTTGACATCCAATAGTCGATGATTAATTAATCAGTGTGCTTTAGTGGTGTCGTTAAACAAAACAAACTATAATTTAATATCCACTGAAGGTTCAGGCACATCCATCCTGGGCATCCTGGGCCAGATCTGTCCAGGACAGAAAGAGGGAATTTATATTGAAGAGATACATTTAATTTGGAATAAATTAGTAAATTAAAAATATATTCACATCAAACATTGTTAACGAAAATATGACTACATTAGATAATATTAATTACTGGTACACTGAATAATGTAGTTCTTTGCCTACAAGCATTTTTCAAATACAAAATTAAAACATAACATTGTGTACATTTTATTAGAAATTATTATGTGTGCTTTTTTCCCATTTGTTTGCTTCACTGCATCTGACACCCCACTTGCTGAACTGGGTATATCCTAAGCACATGTTAAATGTAGCTCCTGCTGGGCTAGTGGGCCCATTCTCTATGTTCTCATGTGTTTTATGTACTGCAGTGTAATCACGGCTTGAACGCTTTACAGACCATGTCTAAATATATACACCATTTCATCGAATAAATATGTTCCGAAATCCATGTGCATTGTACACCTCACAACAGTTTTCTAAATGTAATTGTCTCTCTTATGTTCTCCAAGATTTATGTTCTTTATAGTATACAGTTAAAAAAAATAATATATGGTTCATTCAGTCAGTTAACTGTAACTATATATAATAGCCAATCTATTTTTAAAATTAATTATACTCAGGTGAGTAAGATAATTTTAATAGAATAATCAAAGTGTACAGCCCATAGCATCTCAAGAAATATTGTTGTTAATTTATACAATACATGGCTGAAAATAATGATACTAAACGACCTGTAACATGATTGTTTTACCTTTGCAGTGTAGATTAGTCTATATAGGTATTAAAAAAAAATGGAAGAAAAAACATTCTTCCCCTCCCCTCAAAAAAGAGAAAAAGATTGTGGATAAAGTAGTATGTCTTGCATATAATTGAAATATTTTACTTACAGAACATATTAACAGGTGTTTGCTTTAGAAATAGAACCAAAGCAGTTAAGAGTTTATATTTGAAATATTTTACTTACAGAACATATTAACAGGTGTTTGCTTTAGAAATAGAACCAAAGCAGTTAAGAGGTTATATTTGAAATATTTTACTTACAGAACATATTAACAGGTGTTTGATTTAGAAATAGAACCAAAGCAGTTAAGAGGTTATATTTGAAATATTTTACTCACAGAACATATTAACAGGTGTTTGATTTAGAAATAGAACTGAAAGCAGTTAAGAGTTTATATTTGAAATATTTTACTTACAAGAACATATTAACAAGTGTTTGGTTTAGAAATAGAACTGAAAGCAGTTAAGAGTTTATATTTGAAATATTTTACTTACAAGAACATGTTAACAGGTGTTTGATTTAGAAATAGAACTGAAAGCAGTTAAGAGTTTATATTTGAAATATTTTACTTACAAGAACATATTAACAGGTGTTTGATTTAGAAATAGAACTGAAAGCAGTTAAGAGGTTATATTTGCAAATAACTTTCTCATCAGCTTATGTATCTCTTGACCTTTCCAGTTGTACAATGTTATCATTGATCGTGGTTATAAACAAAACACCCAAGCTGCTTCTTTGTAATAAACACATAATCCTATTGTGTGTGATTCAGTCAAAGAAACTATCAAGAATATGGGGGCGGAAATGAAAGGAATAGTTGTTTAATGATGCTACATTGCATTGTTTATTCATCAAACCGGCCTCGGTGGTGTCGTGGTTAAGCCATTGGACAAAGGGCTGGTAGGTACAGGGTTCACAACCCGGTACAGTCTCCCACACAGAGCGAGTTTTAACGGCTCAATGGGTAGGTGTAAGACCACTACACCTTCTTCTCTGACACTAACCACTAACAACTAACCCACTGTCGTGGGCAGACAGCCCAGATAGTTGAGGTGTGTGTGCCCAGGACAGCATGCTTGTACCTTAATTGGATATAAGCATGAAAATAAGTTTAAATGAAATGAAATGTTTATTCATCCGGTTTGCATTTAGCTCAGCATCAAAGTTACACATTTAGCTCCAAATTCCAAGTCCTATGTCGAATAACATCTGTGAAGTTTTCATCTCTGTGCATGTTGTAAATATTTAATATACAGATGGAAAGAAATAAGGGAACACATCAAATTGTAGACCAAATTTAATTCACAACTAGCGTAGTAATCTATATTTCATACCAAGTTGTAACGTGGGATTGAATGTCTGTAGTGTTGAATGTGCTGCCTATATGTTCCCAGTCAATTTCTAACAATATGAATTAATTTTTGATGCAGTCATTATTTCTTGTTGCTATCTGTGTGATCCTTTATTTCTTTCCATTAGTAAATTAAAATTCTAATAGATTTTTTGTTCACTGATTTAAAAATTTTTTTAACATGAACATCTATGGATGTAACTCGGTAACTCACAATAAGCTCATGGTAGACAACACGTTTAATTCTGTGGAATTCTTGTTTATTATCATTATTCAGATTGTTTAAAAGGTGAAATATTCTGGTAGGTAAATCTTACTGCATAAGTGCTGAGAATACATGTGCAGTTCTTCATTGTTCAATGCCCACCATTGTACCAAAGTAATTTGGGTTTTATATCGTGTTGACATTATAGTGAGGGTACCTTAGTTTCACTATCAAACATCATTTTATGATCCAGTTGTTGAATGTCAAAAGAATGTCATCAGGTTTTAATCAGTAATAATAAAAACAGCATCAACATAATAAAGCTGTTGTTAATTTTATCTATTGTTTATTTGTCAATACATACAGGAACACAAATCAGATACGTGTACATTGTACATTGTAACAGTACTACCAGCGTCTACTGGTGTTTAGTTTTTATCAACCAGCAGGTTAATTACGGCACGAAGGTGAGCTTGTGATAACACTGGTGATAACATCAAGAGGATTATAATGGCTAAATGGAGTTTTGTTTAATAATGTAATCGGTGGATGATGGATAAGGGAGGGTGGCAGTAAATGGAGGGAATTAAAACCAGAAATACGGAGGGGGGAGGGGGGGGGGGGTAAGCAGGGTTTAAAATAAATCAAGGTACACTGTATTCTTTTTTCCTTGTTATTAGATGTTTGTTTTGTTTAATGACACCACTAGAGCACATTCATTAATTAATCATCGGGTATTGGATGTTAAAGATTTGGAAATTTTGACATTTAGTCTTAGAGAGGAAACCTGCTACATTTTTCCATTACTAGCAAGGGATCTTTTATATGCACCATCCCACAGACAGGATAGCACATACCATTGCCTTTGATATACTAGTTGTGGTGCACTGGCTGGAACGAGAAATAGCCCAATGGGAATCGATCCCAGACCGACCGCGCATCAAGCGAGTGCTTTACCACTGGGCTACATCCCGCACTCCTTGTTATTAGTTCCCTACTGGTCCAATTGGAGGAGACTATACATTTCATCTCCGCCCTTCTGTCTGTCTGTCTGGCTGTCTGTCTGTCCATCTGTCCCACATATAGTTTAAAAATTTTTTTTTTACAATGCCTTGAGATATTGAGTTGAAATTTGACATATAGCTTTATCATGTACTGTTACAGATCAAGTTTGACTTTCATGCCCATTTACCCATGGCCCTTGAACTTAGGAGATATGAAAATTAGTTTTCTGGACTTTTCTTTTGCAATGACTGAAGATATTGAGGTGATATTTTATATATATATATAGGTTTATCATGTACTGTTACTGATCAGGTTTAAATTTAATGGTGAGTTACCCACTTTTCACGTAAGTATTGCTCTTGAATTTAGGAGATATGAAAATTTGTTGTGTTCGAAAGGGGACATGTATTACTTTATATATATTTTTTTTTTTTTTTTTACAAGGCATACTTGTGTTAAAAACAATCAAAAAGAAAAAAGATATATGCAAGCATTGTTTTAAACTGAAATGATATGGAATAATGCACAGCGTACTAAAACACTTCTGAGAATAACTTTGAATGTTAGGTTCATGTAATACATATTACACTGAGAGGATGCAGAGCCCAAAGCAAATAGGAAAAGAAACACTTGTAAAAATAACTTCTGTAGACCAAGATTGAAATCGGTGAGTTGCACCATTATTCAGTCTTCTAGAACACACTGCGGTCTAAATGTCAGCTTGCATGGTGCACCAGACAGACTGCAACAAAAATATTAAAACGGTCCAATAATGCCCCAAAGAACGTTTTTGATCCAAGCTAGTATTTCACAATTTGGCTGCAATGTACCTGTATTTTACTGTAATGATAAACACATTACATTATGTAGCAGGCAATAGGATTTCAAATTTCATGGAAAACACTTTTTCATGCCTTGTGATCATGGGAACCCGTCGGAAACTGTTTAAAAAATAATTACATAATACAATATATATTCTTTTCATTTAAATATCATACTCGATATAATAATCATGGGAAACAAAATTTCGGTTCTGTGAATTCTGTGAATTTACCAAAGGCCTGTGTAGTTAGTTTACTGAACTCAACTGGCTGATAACTCAAATCAACTGACTCAAAATTTGTTCAGTTGTAACTTCTATTTCTTTAGTTTTAATTTATTTGTTCTGTATTGTATTAAGAATTCAAATATAAAAATTATACAAATTCCCTTTTGTTTTCTTCAAATATATTTTCTAAGCATTGAATAACTATTTTTATTTGAAAATAGATTTACGTAATTTATTTGTAACCAGACTATTAAACAAATACAAAAAAAGGTATTAACGTATACAGACATGTTTAGAACTGTTCAATCTCTTCTATTTGATTTCATTTCATTTCAACTTATTTTCGTGCTTATATCCAATTAAGGTTCAAGCATGCTGTCCTGGGCACACACCTCAGCTATCTGGGCTGTCTGTCCAGGACAGTAGGTTAATTGTTAGTTGGTTAGTAGTTAGTGAGAGAGAAGAGGGTGTAGTGGCCTTACACCTATCCATTGAGCCCTTAAGAACTCGCTCTGGGTTGGAGCTGGTACCGGGCTGCGAACCTGTACCTACCAGCCTGTAGTCCGATGGCTTAACCACTACGCCACCGAGGCGGGTTCTATTTGATTAATATAAAATGTGTTTGATAATGAGGGCTGTACTAGAAATACAAGAAAAGAGGAATATTTCGCAGATTTAGAAATGTAATGAATCATGATGTACATGTACATCAAAATGCCTTTAGATTCGACACTCCCTGGGTTTTGTTACAAATAAAGAATGCATTAGGAGGTAATAGGTAACTGTTCAGTATAAATGTATGTTCAGATTTATCACTTTTTTATTTTCATTTTGTTATTAATATGATTTTGACAATCTTGTAGGTCATAGTGTGTCAAATTTAACTTTTATCTTGGTAATGTTTCAACTGTTTATGTCCACATTTCTTTGCTTGTCATACAATGTCATAGGATTATGTGACGTCACTAAATCTCATCAGAACGTATTGCGGGAAAGTATTAGCATATTTTTATTCTGATAAACAATACAGAAATATATGAGTCTTATGTATGTCATTATGTAATAAAACAATTATTGATCATATTTCGGGCAATATCAGGTTTTATGGATCGAGGAAGTTGATATTTCAATATATTAATTTCTTCGGTCCATAAAACCTCAATAACAGTCAATAATTGATAATTATCTTCTTTTACTTGCATTAAACACTATTCAGGGGTGGTGGGATCTACATGTAGCTCAGTCGGAAGAGCACTTTACCTTAGGAAACCCATTCCCTGATTGGGTTTTTTTGCATCCCAAACAGTGCAATATGATTGGTATATCAAAGGTTGTGGTATGTGCTGCTAAAAGTGAAAACCGATTAATGAGGAATTAGATTATTGTCAGTTTGTTTGAATAAGACCACATGGTTTACTGCATAATTTGTCAAATTGTTAACAACAAGTTTTGACAAGCTTTAGTCCTGCAGTCAGGGTATGTGAAGCGAACAAATTAAAACAGCTGAAATTTATATGTATACACAACAAAATCAATTAGGGGCCAATAAACCTTTTGGTAATTTTTTGCTAGTGTTATATTAGTTTTACAACTCTTGATTATGAATAACTTTTAAACACAGTTTCAATCAAAGTTAATCTGTCATACATGCACCAATTTTTCACATGGTGGGGATTTTCTCCATTTATGAAACCTACTGATACTGGTATGTGCATGTGGCTAGGATTCATTACACTTTGGTTCATAAAGATATCTGTCAGTTTGTGTGCACTTAATTGTTGTTTAAATGATTAATTTTAAGAACATGTTACAACATCAACACATTAAATTGGAAGAAGCTGTTTTTATCATATTTATAAAGAAAGATGCTGAAAACATCTACTGGTCCCTAATAGGGATGGGACGATTATTCGATGTTATTGAAAATCACAGTTTTAGGCCCACTGTTTGGTGCACTATTTCCCAATTTCTGAACCATGGTTCATTTCGATTAAAAAAATTTTTTTTTGTTTTTGTTTTTACATGTGTAAACGTCTCCGCACCTTGCTGGTAATTCCAATGACCCGTAAAGTATTTCAGCCAATCACAGTGCTCGATTCCTTTAAACCTGACATGTTTGCATGGATGATAGGCGCCATTTGGATCCTGCACAGAACCTGCAAATTTCTTGCCGGGACCGTAAAAATTGTAACATCCCAAAATAGGGACTAACGTCCGTGATTAATCTGCCAAGAGAATAAACATTTTATGTATGTTTCATCCCAGTCGTCAAAATTGAAAAAAGTAAACACTTGTTAGCTTCAAGAATGATAAAATGGCGCCCAATTTCCATCATATTAAAATGATTCAACATCGCTAATTTCCGTAAGTTTTTATTGGGACGAAATCATCTGTAGTTCCATAACTACAATGTACTTAAACTACTTTGCAAATTTTTTCTTCTTTTTAAAAATAAATTTTTGCAGATTTTTCTTTTTTCACTTTTAATAGGAGCAAAAACAATAAAATAAAAATAACCAGTTTAATAATTAACTATTATATATTATATGCATGTATTTTTTGTTTGTTTTGTTTAACGACACCACTAGAGCACATTGATTTATTAATCATCGGCTATTAGATGTCAAACATTTGGTAATTTTGACATATAGTCTTAGAGAGGAAACCCGCTACATTTTTCCATTAGTAGCAAGGGATCTTTTATATGCACCATCCCATAGACAGGATAGCACATTCCATGGCCTTTGATATACCAGTGGCTGGAGTGAGAAATGGCCCAATGGGCCCGCGACGTGTATCGAACCTAGACTGACCACGCATCAAGCGAGCACTTTACCACTAGGCTGTCCTTGTACTTGTGCTTGCTTATCTTTTCCTTTTTTTAGATCAGTGATACCTTTTTATGTAACTTGTGTTTAGTTACATATTCAACAGTAGGCATATATATTATGTATTTGTGCTTATTCGAGTAATTCCATACTTTTAAAAAACCAAAAACTTCTCATTAAAGATTTGACGTTGTCAAAATAATATTAATAAACATTACAGAAATATGTCTTGACATATATCTTTCTTTTAGACTTCTGTAATGTGTACATGGCACCCATATATTATGAACTCCAAAATGCATCTAAAGACAACTGATTTTTTTTTTTTAATGTGGAAGAGACTATCCCCAGACCCCCTAGCATTGTCACTCAAAATTATTTTGCCAACCCTCTGTAACTCAAATCCTGGGGGACACACTGCCCAAGTATCCCAGACCCAGCACACTAACATGGCATGGTAAAAATGCAATTTTTGTTTTCTAGTCTAGATATAATTTTAGATTTACAATTATTTTACAAATAACCCTTAAAAATAAAGTGTCTTGCTCTCAAAACAGTTTATAAAATTGTATGTATGATAATTGGCGTCCTTGTACTACTTATGGAAAGTAACGTGAATAAATTGAACCGTAAAAGAAATACAAAAAATCGAACCGAAAATTAAAAAAACAGAACCGTCCCATCCCTATAGTCTTTAATAGTTTTGTTGAGTTGTTAATTTCATATGTCCAGATATGAATACATGTTTTCACATGGATGTTTATGAGTATATAATTTCATATGTCCAGATATGAATACATGTTTTCACATGGATGTTTATGAGTATATAATTTCATATGTCCAGATATGAATACATGTTTTCATATGGATGTTTATGAGTATATAATTTCATATCTCCAGATATGAATACATGTCACATGGATGTTTATGATTATATAATTTCATATGTCCAGATATGAATACATGTTCTCACATGGATGTTTATGATTATATAATTTCATATGTCCAGATATGAATACATGTTCTCACATGGATGTTTTTGAGTATAAAATTTCATATGTCCAGATATGAATACATGTTCTCACATGGATGTTTATGAGTATATAATTTCATATGACCAGATATCAATACATGTTTTCACATGGATGTTTGTTTATGCAGTAAATGCCCACTTACTGTCAAGGAATACCATCATATCCACATTGTTTGGGAAAATCTTCAGAAATGGCCATGCTTCTTTCCTAGGTTGAAAAAAGGAAAGGAAATAGTTTTTTTGAAAACCTGAACAAACTTGGAATTTAGCTGTCCCCTGCCCATTGTGCTTACATTGTCTCTCAATATTCTAACATAACGTGCTGTTGGTGGGAGAGGTTGTTCACATTTGCATTTGCATTCGCACACAGGACGGGACGTAACCCAGTCGTAAAAGGCTCACTTGATATGAGTGGTCAGTCTGAGATCAATCCCCATTGGTGGGCTATTTCTCATTCCAGCCAGTGCATCACAACTGGTATATCATAGGCCGTGGTATATACTACCCTGTCTGTGGGATGGTGCATATAAAAGATCCCTTGCTACTAATGGAAAATGTAGCGGGTTTCCTCTCTATTACTGTGTCAAAATGACCATATGTTTGACATCCAATATCCGATGATTAATAAATCAGTATGCTCTAGTGGTGTTGTTAAACAAACCAAACTGTAACAAACCATACTTTGTATTCACACACATTGTCTTGGTGGAAAACCCTGTTACTCATTTTACTCTTTGAATAGTCAGTAAGAAGCCATATGATATCTTAAAACTAATGAAAAATAAGTGTTACCAACCAGCTCACTGCTAGAATAGTGGAACCATACTGGTCATTTAAAATACTATATTAAAAATTCAAATAAAAATAAAAATGATTCTTTTTGTTTACAAGTCACATTTTTAATTCTGAATGACCTTTGGGTATCATGATAAAATGATAAAATCTACAACATTCCTCACACAAGCAAAAAAACTTATTTTTCTGCTTGTCGCTAATCATCTGTCGAAAAAAAAATCATCTGTCAACATATGTGATTTAATTTAATTTAATTTATTTTATTTCAACTTATGTTCCTGCTTTTATCCAATTAAGGTTCAAGCATGCTGTCCTGGGCACACACCTCAGCTATCTGGTCTGTGTGTCCAGGACAGTGGGTTAGTGGTTAGTGAGAGAGAAGCGGGTGTAGTGGTTTTACACCTACCCATCGAGTCATTAAAACTCGCTCTGGGTGGGAGTCGGTACCGGGCTGTGAACCCTGTACCTACCAGCCTTATGTCCGATGGCTTAACCACGACACCACCGAGGCCGGTAAAGACATACGTGGGATTCCCCTTCATTAAATATAATTCTAGCATTGCTATCAACACAGTTTGGCACCTTCATCTTTAGGGTCGTTAAGGAACATCAAAGAAAAATACCTGTTGTGATCTTTTTGTGTTTACTTGTTAAATACTTGGTGTGGAGGTGGGGGAAATGTGTTGACTGAGCTCAGCTCGGCTCTTGAGCAGCATGTATTACTGTAAATCCTCAAACTGCCGCCTTTCTTTTCAGATCCCCGCTTTCAGGTTGTCGATAAATTACTCCAGAGTGAACAAGAATATTGTGATCAATTAAGAAGTTTATTTGAAGGATATGCTGAACCACTACGGTAAATTTCCGACATTTTTCTCTTAATGTTTTTGTTTAATTTATATGACCTGTTGATTCAGATCAAAGTTTTAAAAATATATACACACCTACATTTACACACACACACGTGCACACACACACATATACCTACACACACACACACACACACAGAGAGAGAGAGAGAGAGAGAGAGAGAGAGAGAGAGAGAGAGAGAGAGAGAGAGAGAGAGAGAGAGAGAGGGGGGGGGGGTCAAGTTGACAAATTACTATATATTACCATTTAGATTTTGATTTTGATTTTGATTTATAGTTATGATAAAATGAAATCAATAAAGAATATCTAAAGCTATATCTGTTAGGTGTTTTTAGGGTAGCCCAAGTGTAGAATCTTGATGGATATAACTGTTTCTCAAAAGAAAAGTATAAAAGAGAATACTAAACAAGTTCCTGTGTGAGACCATTTACTTTACAATGAGTGTGTTTTTAATTATACAACAAGGACAAAAGCAAGTAATGTACAATTAAAAACACACGAGTTGTTGTATTTCACCACAATAAGGATTCCCACTCTGTAGGAGGACTGCCACCATGATAAATTTCGCAGTTAGTCTGTAGGACTCCCACTTCATCTTTAGGAGGCCTGCCACAATGTGAGGATTTCCACTCATTATGTAACAGAACTGCCACCATATGAGGGTTTCCACTCATGTAGGAGGACTGCCATCAAAATAAGGTTCCCACTTCAGTTTTATGATTGCCACCATAATTCAGGTTCCCACTCAGTCTAAAAGGACTGCCACCATGATTAGGGTTCCCATTCAGTCTAGAAGGACTGCCACCATGATTAGGGTTCCCATTCAGTCTAGAAGGACTGCCACTATGATTAGGGTTCCCATTCAGTCTAGAAGGACTGCCACTATGATTAGGGTTCCCATTCAGTCTAGAAGGACTGCCACCATGATTAGGGTTCCCATTCAGTCTAGAAGGACTGCCACCATGATTAGGGTTCCCATTCAGTCTAGAAGGACTGCCACCATGATTAGGGTTCCCACTCAGTCTAGAAGGACTGCCACCATGATTAGGGTTCCCACTCACTCTGCAGGAGGATTTCCACCACAGCATGGGTTCCTGCACCTGTAGGATTGCCACCATAATAAGGTTCCTACTCCATCTGTAGGACTCACCACTATATGGTTCCCAAGCCATCTGTAGGAGGACTGCCATCAATACAGTTCCCACTCCATGTGTAGGACTGTCACCATGATAAGGTTTCCCATTGTAGGATTGCCATCATAAGGGTTCCCACTATGTCTGGGAAGACTGCCACCATGATAAGGGTTCCCACTGTAGGATTGCCATCATAAGGGTTCCCACTGTCTGGGAAGACTGCCACCATGATAAGGGTTCCCACTGTAGGATTGCCATCATAAGGGTTCCACTATGTCTGGGAGGATTGCCACCATAAGGGTTCCCACTGTAGGATTGCCATCATAAGGGTTCCCACTATGTCTGGGAGGACTGCCACCATGATAAGGGTTCCCACCCTGTAGGAGGATTGCTATCATGATAAGGTTCCCTGCTCTGTAGGAAGATTGCCATCATGATAAGGGTTCCCACTCTGTAGGAGGACTGCCACCATGATAAGGGTTCCCACTCTGTAGGAAGATTGCCATCATGATAAGGGTTCCCACTCTGTCTGTAGGAGGACTGCCACCATGATAAGGGTTCCCACTCTGTTGGAAGATTGCCATCATGATAAGGGTTCCCACTCTGTCTGTAGGAGGACTGCCACCATGATAAGGGTTCCCACTCTGTAGGAAGATTGCCATCATGATAAGGGTTCCCACTCTGTCTGTAGGAGGACTGCCACCATGATAAGGGTTCCCACTCTGTAGGAAGATTGCCATCATGATAAGGGTTCCCACTCTGTCTGTAGGAGGACTGCCACCATGATAAGGGTTCCCACTCTGTAGGAAGATTGCCATCATGATAAGGGTTCCCACTCTGTCTGTAGGAGGACTGCCACCATGATAAGGGTTCCCACTCTGTAGGAAGATTGCCATCATGATAAGGGTTCCCACTCTGTCTGTAGGAGGACTGTCGCCACAATAAGGTCCCCATTTTGTAGGACTGTCACTTTATAGCACATGTCAGTATTGTCTTCAGAAACTTTTCCATATAGTTTTCCTAAACAATGGCATATGTGAATACACACTGGGATGTGCATAAAATAAAATTTTATTCAAGGAACTGTAAGCTTTTCATAGAAATGTTGTATTTGTAAAGTATTGAGATGGAGTCTAAACACCTTTTAAACAATGTAAAAGAGAGGTGTAATCTTTTGCACTGTTAGTGTGTCTAACTGAGCTAATGAATGTGCATGCCTAATGAACTTCACAGAGAGCCAAGACCTGTGGCAGCACTGAAACTGTCTTTAATGAGATGATTATTCTTCTTGGGAAGTCATAATGAACCAAAATAGACATCTGATGTGTAACTTGCTGGTAAATATATATATTTGTGTTAATGAGTTTAACAGTAACAGCCAGGAACATCATGAATTGGTACAGTCGAGTATCTCGTATTCAATAAATCAAATGCATTTTAAAATGTAAAACATTGCAGGAAAACGTAAGTGTTAGTCTGCATAGCTTTGTTAATGAACCAGAAAACTATCTTTTGTTCATCTTACCTGTGTCTTTATCTTTATATAAAGGGACAGGATCTAGCTCAATTGGTAGAGCACTCGCCTGAGGTGCTTTGATCACAGGATCGAACCTCCTCGCTGGACCCATTCTCTGATTGGATTACCCAACCTGCAGTGTCCGATCAAAGGCTGTGGTATATGCTGTCCTGTTTTTAGGAAAGCGCATATAAAAGATCCCTTGCTGCTAATGGCAAAATATAGCGGGTTAGAATTATCAAATGTTTGACATCAGATAGCTGATGCTTAATAAGTCAATGTGCTATGTTGGAAGGAAAGAAATGTTTTATTTAACGACACTCAACACATTTTATTTACGGTTATATGGCATCAGACGTATGGTTAAGGACCACACAGATATTGAGAGAGGAAACCCACTGTTGCCACTTCATGGGCTACTCTTTTTGATTAGCAGCAAGGGATCTTTTATATGTACGATCCTACAGACAGGGTAGTACATACCACAGCCTTTGATATGCCAGTCATAATGCACTGGCTGGAACGAGAAATAGCCCAATGGGCCAACCAATGGAGTGCTCTGTTGGTGTCATTCAGAAAAATATGCTTTTCTAGCTCCATCAGTAGAGTACTCACCCGAGGTGTTTGAATTGTACGATCAAACCCTTTCAGTTGACCCATTGGGCTTTCTCCATCCTGCCCAGTGATCGATGCACGACTGGTATATATTCAAGGCCATGGTATGTGCTGTCCTGTCTTGTGAAGTGCATATAAAAGATCCCTTGATATTATTGGAAAAATGTAGTGAGTTTCCTGTAAAGACTATACATCAGAATTATTAAATCTTTAGCATCCAGTAGCCAATGTGCTAGCTATAGTGGTCTAATTAAAACAAGACAAAGGTTACTTCATTTAAATAAAATAATAACTAAAATAAGCATGTATTATAGTCATTTATTTAAATTTGTCTATTGTCCAATAATCTTCCATTTAGTGTTTTTGTCGTTCCAACCAGTGCACCACAACTGGTTAAAGGTCGTGGTATGTGCTTTCCTGTCTGTGGGAAAGTGCATATAAAAAAGATCCCTTGCTGCATTAGGCAAAATGTAGCGGGTTTCCTCTGATGACTATGAGTCAGAATTACCAAATGTTTGACATCCAGTAGCCGATGATTAATTAATCAATGTGCTCCAGTGGTGTCATGAAACAAAACAAATTTTAACTTTTTTTTGTGTTTTTGTGAAAAAGGAATTCTGCTTGTAATGACATACCCCTAAATGCATATACATGTACTAGCCCTCCCAGAAAAGCATTCTGCCCTGTTAGTCTAGGAAAAACACTACTGTGAGATACAAACAAATCCAGAGAAGGTTGTGCATCCCTGTTAATGTATAGACAAAGATTTATATGGGGGTTTTTTCACCTTGTTATGTGTATCTCTTGGCACTTCTGAAGATTAGAGTCTTTAAAAAGATCACTTATGCAAGGTCTGTTTGTTTACCCATGAACTGACTCCAAAAAACAAGGCGGCACTACTCATGATCAAAGTCCACAAATAAAACATACAAGATAAATTCTGAGTGCCAAAAACCAAACGTGATGTTATAATTAAGACTGCCGTAAGCAATTCAAAACAGAAGCTACCGTATACAATTTGTTTTCTTCCTATTTCAGGTATTGTTTAACAGATTTAGACAAAAATTTAACATAGAGTTAAACATTGATAGCATCATGATATGTAATAGCTTGTTCTTGATTTTGATTAGTCTCATTATATAAATATGACATTTCCCCTCACAACATTAACAGCTAGTACTGGCCGCGGTGGTGTAGTGGTTAAGTTACCAGACCTAAGACTGGTAGGTACTGGGTTCACATTCCGGTACCAGCTCTTACCCAAAGTGAGTTTTAACAACTCCGTGGGTAGGTGTAAGGCCACTAAATTGACTTCTCCCTCACTAACAATTAACTACTAACACACTGTCCTGGACAGACAGCCCAGATAGCTGAGATGTGTGTCCAGGACACCATGGTTGAACCTTCATTGAATATAAACACAAACATAAGTTAAAATGACAACTAGTCTTTAGCTTTCCTCATTCACTCAGTAGAGCTTTGGTCATTGTAAATATGGTTTACACCCTCCCATTAAATATACATGTGAATTATGAGTTTATGTGGTAGGGATCATGCTGGGGGTCTGTTCGGGAGAAATAGTTGCCCTAAGCTACTGAAAAAAAGAAGTTTTTGTTTAACGACACCACTAGAGCACATTGATTTATTAATCATCGTCTACTGGATGTCAAACATTTAGTAATTTTGACATATAGTCGTAGAGAAGAAACCTGCTACATTTTTCCTTTAGTAGCAAGGGATCTTTTATATATATCATCCCAAAGACAGGATAGCGCATACCACGGTCTTTGATATCCAGTTGTGGTGCACTGGCTGAAATGAGAAATAGCCCAATGGGCCCACCGACAGGAATCGATCCCAAACTAACCACACATCAAGTGAGCACTTTGCTACTGGGCTACATCCTGGCCCCCTAAGCTATTAAACTCTTCACCTTGTTTAAGCATAAAGGTGAAATCACTTTGCCTTCGATTTCTCGGAATTAACATAGTTGTATCATTGGTGATATGGTGATAGCCTGTCACTGACAGGTCACCACTGAAACAGACTGCAACCATGTGTTTGCCAAATGATCAAAGTTAAATGTTAAGAAGTAAATATTATCATTGTAAAAAAAAACAAAAAACAACAACACATTTTTACCAAATGTTTCACAGTAATTTACAGTAAGGTGTTCACATTATAAAATACTTTATTTGAAAGGAACATATTATTTCGCATTACAAAATATTACGATTTTCAAAAAAAAAAGAAGAGAAAAAACTCAAAAATTTTTAATGCAGTGCACAAATACATTGTCAGCATGAAGTAGAAAACCAGTTAACAGTCAGTACAAAGGTTCCTGAATGCTTAACTTGATAAAAACAATGTTATAAGGCACTTCTTTTAATTTTTATTTTGTATTATTTTAAAACCATTTCATAGAAAGTATGACACAATTTTTTATCTGATTTGTGACAAATAAATTTCATATATATATATATGCATTAAATTAAATTTTAAAATAAAATAAGGATATATTAATTGTATGAAATGTATTTACATGATGTAGTATTCATGCTTCAAAATGTAATGCTTTTTAAAAGTTGATTTTTACGAAGTAGACATTCTTGCACCACTTCTCTCTAACTCTCCTCACTTCTACCTCAACTGAGTAGACAGAAAAGTGGCCAGTTTTGTTAGTCTAGCTTGTACTTGATTTAGTATTGGAATACACATCTAGTATCAATAGAGGTTATTACCAGAGTGTTTTTCGGTATCGTCAATATCATATATTAGGAATAAAAATTGTATTATGCGAGCCTCTGGCGAGCATAATACATTATTTTTATTCCTAATATATGATATTGATGATACCGAAATACACGAGGGTAATAATCTCTTTATCATATAAGCTCAAGCTTAATACAACGTATTTTTGTAAACCGTACACGCAACTTTAATTCCAGTCCGCCATTACTAGATATTCAAAAAAATGATGTAAGAATATGTGGCGCGGTGTATTTTTGAATGGAAATGACGTCAAACTCGAAAGACGTCATTTTGGATGTCCTTACATCAAAATAAAGTTAGTTTTTTGTTTTCTGAATGCGGGACAGCTTTCAGTGTCAAATTGCCATTGAAATGTTTTTATTTGATGACTATGCATACGTCAATCATGGAGTGTCACCCAAGTACATTTGCTTAAATGTCAATAAACCTAGTGCTGAGACCTCGACTAATTTACATCTAATTTGCAAAGTTATCAAATTCTTAAAGTATGTGATCTGAAAAATATCACATACTTTAATTGCACTGAAAATGTAAGATATTATATGATAAAAAAAATATATTTAACATGGAATTTCATAATAATTTGTGAAGAAACGTTTTTATTTATACTGAGATATTTTTTCAAAAAATGTTTTACAAGTTGGTATGGGTTTAAAACATAATAGATTTTGATATGAATTTTAATGATATTAGGGAGATAGATGCATGCTAATTCATTGGTTTCCTTTTGATATAAATGGACTATAGTGTATATTTGTGAAAATGCAAAACACCTGTCCAGCTTGAGTCATATTGAAACATTGTGTTTCCAGCTCTTGTATTTTAAAGATAGGTTTTTAGCACCAAACTGACTTGCTATAAAACAAACATTGTTTAAATAAATGAGAAACTTTCCCTTGGCAATATATTTTTTCTTTATATTTTCATTGATATGTAAAAACAAGTAATGAATAATTACTTAAATTAGGGCACATTAATATAAGGTCTTCTCCAGTTACACGCAGAGGCTCTAAAACTAAAAATAACACTTTTTCATATTTATAGAGGGGGGTAGAAGGCAATATCCCCCATCTAGCTATGACTATGTTTTGGAATAAACAGAATGCACTCTTTCATTCCTGGTCACCTTACAAGTAAAGATGAAATGATGAATATTGATACAAGCATGTTTGATATATGCACAGATACAATATAGGAGGTTCGGTGAGTTATTGAATCAATCACCTCAGGTTGTTTACCCATTCTAATCAGTGCCTCACAACTGGAACATCAAAAGCCATGGTATGTACTATCCTATTGAAAAATAGACGTATATAAAAGATCACTGCTGCTTTTTGGAAGGAGTAGCCCATGTTTCTGCACCAGGTTTCCTCTCTCTCTCTCTACTTCTATACTGTGTCAAAATAACCATATATTAGACACCAAAGATTAGAACTGCTGAGGTGTTCTTACACAAATGGTTTCTTTTGAAATGGTTATCATTGTTTTGTAACATTTTTTTTTTGCAGAAAATTTTCTTCATTAAACAAAGATGACCATCGGATACTTTTTATGGGAATTGAGCCTGTTATTTCAATGAGTGCTATGATTACGTCAAAGGTAAGTACATGTATAGTTATGTTGGTAAGATTTTGTTTTGGTGTTCTTTAGTGGATTTTTTTTAATAGCAGTATAAAAGAAATATTTACTCATAGCCAAAATGTATTGTTTTACCATTAGAGAACCTAAATTGTCTGTTTTTAGCTGATTAAACAAGTCAACTGTGTCACTTTAACACCTATTAATCAACACCAACAGACGTAAAATATACCTTTCTATTTGTACCCTGGATTACTTTGGACATCTTATGTTTTGAAATATATAATGAGTAAAGCAGACAGAAGTATCTGATTATAATCTATTGTTATAAAGTTCACCAATCATGAAGGATTGCAGATATTCTAATTCAACATATTTGTAAGAGTGAATCTGATTGGATCTCTACTAAAATCTAAAGAAGTAAAACCAGCATTTTACCAGCCACAGCTTTTCAAGTGAAAATTGAGAATTTTTAAATTTAGACTGAGATTTTTTACTTCAAAATTAGGAATAATTTTTTTTACATGGCCTTTGAGGAATAGTGCTGAACATTGGAATCTAGCCAGCGATGCAACTCTGTGCTTGATGTGGAAGATACAAACATTTTCTCATGCCAGCTAGAACTGCTGTAATTTTAATACAATTAAAGCCATGTTTTAAACTAACATTCTGTGTTTGATGGGTCTTGGAAAACATGACCTTCCTCCTGCCAGCTGCATGTAATAATTTATGGAATAATGTGAAGTACGGTTAAGAGGGAGTTAATTGGCTTGTGCTGTGGGGATAAGGATTAATAAAGTGATGTGGGGTTTGACATGACTGAATAAAAATATTTCTAATATGTTTTTTCCTACCCACTTCCATCGCATGTTGTAGTGGACGTGTGGTTCATCCTGTCCACTTCCATCACATGGTGTAATGGTGGACATGTGCGGTTCACCCTGTCCAGTTCCATCGCATGGTGTAGTAGACAGGCGTGGTCCACCCCATCCACTTTCATCACACGGTGTAGTAGTGGACATGTATGGTTCACCCTGTCCACTTCCATCACATGGTGTAATGGTGGACGTGTGGTTCACTCTGTCCACTTCCATCACACGGTATAATGGTGGACATGTGGTTCACCCTGTCCACTTCCATCACACGGTGTAATGGTGGACAGGTGTGGTCCACTCTGTCCACTTCCATCACATGGTGTAATGGTGGACAGGCGTGGTCCACCTCATCCACTTCCATCACAAGGTGTAGCGGACAGGCATGGTCCACCTCGTTCACTTCCATCACACGGTGTAGTGGACAGGCATGGTCCACCCTGTCCGCTTCCATCACACGGTGTAGTGGACAGGCATTTTCAACCTTGTCCACTTCCATCACATGTTGTAGTGGACAGGCGTGGTCCACCCCATCCACTTCCATCACATGGTGTAGTGGACATGTATGGTTCACCATGTCCACTTCATCACACAGTATAGTGGACAGGTGCCGCCCACCCCGTCCACTTCCATCACACGGTGTAGTGCATAGGCATGGTCCACCCAGTCCACTTCCATCACACAGTGTAGTGCACAGGCGTGGTCCACCCCATCCACTTCAATCACACTGTAGTGGACAGGCATGGTCCACCCAGTCCACTTCCATCACACGGTGTAGTGCACAGGCATGGTCCACCCCATCCACTTCTATCACACTGTAGTGGACAGGCGTGGTTCACCCCATCCACTTCCATCACACTGTAGTGGACAGGCGTGGTCCACCCCATCCACTTCAATCACACTGTAGTGGACAGGCATGGTCCACCCCATCCACTTCCATCACACCGTGTAATGGTAGACATGTGTGGTCCATCCTGTCCACTTCCATCACAAGGTGTAGTGGACAGGCGTGATCCACCCCATCCACTTCCATCACACTGTAGTGGACAGGCGTGGTTCACCCCATCCACTTCCATCACACTGTAGTGGACAGGCGTGGTTCACCCCATCCACTTCCATCACACTGTAGTGGACAGGCGTGGTTCACCCCATCCACTTCCATCACACTGTAGTGGACAGGCGTGGTTCACCCCATCCACTTCCATCACACTGTAGTGGACAGGCGTGGTTCACCCCATCCACTTCCATCACACTGTAGTGGACAGGCGTGGTTCACCCCATCCACTTCCATCACACTGTAGTGGACAGGCGTGGTTCACCCCATCCACTTCCATCACACTGTAGTGGACAGGCGTGGTCCACCCCATCCACTTCCATCACACTGTAGTGGACAGGCGTGGTTCACCCCATCCACTTCCATCACACTGTAGTGGACAGGCGTGGTTCACCCCATCCACTTCCATCACACTGTAGTGGACAGGCGTGGTTCACCCCATCCACTTCCATCACACTGTAGTGGACAGGCGTGGTTCACCCCATCCACTTCCATCACACTGTAGTGGACAGGCGTGGTTCACCCCATCCACTTCCATCACACTGTAGTGGACAGGCGTGGTTCACCCCATCCACTTCCATCACACTGTAGTGGACAGGCGTGGTCCACCCCATCCACTTCAATCACACTGTAGTGGACAGGCATGGTCCACCCCATCCACTTCCATCACACCGTGTAATGGTAGACATGTGTGGTCCATCCTGTCCACTTCCATCACAAGGTGTAGTGGACAGGCGTGATCCACCCCATCCACTTCCATCACACTGTAGTGGACAGGCATGGTCCACCCCATCCACTTCAATCACACTGTAGTGGACAGGCGTGGTCCACCCCATCCACTTCAATCACACTGTAGTGGACAGGCGTGGTTCACCCCATCCACTTCCATCACACTGTAGTGGACAGGCGTGGTCCACCCCATCCACTTCCATCACACTGTAGTGGACAGGCGTGGTTCACCCCATCCACTTCCATCACACTGTAGTGGACAGGCGTGGTTCACCCCATCCACTTCCATCACACTGTAGTGGACAGGCATGGTCCACCCCATCCACTTCAATCACACTGTAGTGGACAGGCGTGGTTCACCCCATCCACTTCAATCACACTGTAGTGGACAGGCGTGGTCCACCCCATCCACTTCAATCACACTGTAGTGGACAGGCGTGGTCCACCCCATCCACTTCAATCACACTGTAGTGGACAGGCATGGTCCACCCCATCCACTTCAATCACACTGTAGTGGACAGGCGTGGTCCACCCCATCCACTTCAATCACACTGTAGTGGACAGGCGTGGTCCACCCCATCCACTTCAATCACACTGTAGTGGACAGGCATGGTCCACCCCATCCACTTCAATCACACTGTAGTGGACAGGCGTGGTCCACCCCGTCCACTTCCATCACACCGTGTAATGGTAGACATGTGTGGTCCATCCTGTCCACTTCCATCACAAGGTGTAGCGGACAGGCGTGATCCACCCCGTCCACTTCCATCACACGGTGTAGTGGACAGGTGTGGTCCACCCTGTCCACTTCCATCACACGGTGTAGTGGACAGGCATGGTCCACCCCATCCACTTCCATCACATGGTGTAATGGACAGGCATGGTCCACCCCATCCACTTCCATCACACGGTGTAGTGGACAGGCATGGTCCACCCCATCCACTTCCATCACACGGTGTAGTGGACAGGTGTGGTCCACCCTGTCCACTTCCATCACACAGTGTAATGGACAGGCATGGTCCACCCCATCCACTTCCATCACACGGTGTAGTGGACAGGCATGGTTCACCCCTTCCACTTCCATCACACGGTGTAGTGGACACATGTGGTTCACCCTGTCCACTTCCATCACATGGTGTAGTGGACATGTATGGCTACAGTAACGTATTGATGCCCTCCCCATGTTTTTCAAATAATGCTGATGTCACGTAATAACATTGGTCTTATGTGTTCCTTTGTAATACAAGATGCCTGTTGTAACCAATAACACCATGGACAATTGTGTGGTAGAACTGACTGCAGCAAATGCTAGATAAGTGGTTGGTTTGGCTTCATTTAACGCTCGAATACGAGAATTAACAAGCACAGCAGTCAATATATTGGAAAATGTTCCTTTACAAATTCAAAGTATCTGCTTCAAGGGTTGTTTCACCCAGAAGTGACATAACTTAAGTTGATATCATTCATTACAGCACTGGTTCAGTATTGTAGTGTTGGGTGGGTGGGTGGGTGGGTGGGGGGTGGGGGGTGGGGGGAGAACAGATTTGGCTACCACTAGCTTATGTTTGTAACTCTAAAACAAGAAGTTAAAAACAATATTGTTCCTACAAATCAGTTATTTTTTTATGTTGTCAAATACTTAAAGGCATAACAACACCATTGACTATGTTCATGTTACATTATATAAAATCAAATTCTGTGAAACCCCTTTAAATCCGACACCTAATAGAATAAGTAAAAAGACTAATAGATGTTTAAAGTTTGTTTTTGTTTAACGATACCACTAGAGCACATTGATTTATTAATCATTGGCTATTGGATGTCAAACATTTGGTAATTTTGACATATAGTCTTAGAGAGGAAACCTGCTACATTTTTTCATTAGTAGCAAGGGATCTTTTATATGCACCATCCCACAGACAGGATAGTACATACCACAGCCTTTGATATACCAGTCGTGGTGCACTGGCTGGAACGAGGAATAGCTCAATGGGCCCACCAACCGGGATTGATTCCAAACCGACAACACATCAAGCAAGTGCTTCACCACTGGACTACGTCCCACCGCTCTGATAGATGTATTTAGGGGTATCCTGTTTACAGGATTTTTACTGAGACAAAGGCCTTTTTAGTGTGATCCAATCTGTACCTATACGACAAAAGTGACAAAAACCACAAAAAGTGTTCCACCATTTTGAAAATTGATTTGCAAATGAAATGTTATTGACATAATTTCCACCAAGCTGAGTTAAAAACTGACCCTTGCTTACATTTTGTTTAATAAACATTGCACAAGAAAAGTTAAATCAAAAGAAAAGTTAATTCAAACAATGGAAACACAATAGATTTAATCCACGGATGGTTGTAAGGCATTGTACGGTTCGATCTTAACGGTAGTCCGAGACTACCTGAAAATTAACAGGACTACCGGAAAGTGCAAACACGTAGTCTGTCGGACCACCTGGAATTTTAAAATGTATTTAGCACAGATGTAACATTCTGTGGATCTCCTGACCATGCTGACCTATTTGAAACAGTAGAAACAGTGGCTTGTTAAAAAACCCAATTGTATCACGTATATCTTGACTGGACCCCATCATATCACATTCATGTACAGTACGCGATACAGATTATTTTGGTCTGAACTGTTACCGCATCCAGTCGAAATTGAACATGCGCAAGTTATGTATTTTATAGTCAATGCAGTCTTCTGCCAAAATACTATCATCTTGAATTTGGAACATAACCAGATTCTTCGCACATTTTTATAGAATGGTAGTTTAATTCACCAACGTCACATCATAAAAAACTTCTCTAATACTACCATGGACCACCTGAAAATTCAAGGGAATATCTAAAATGAAAGCCAGATAGTCCTGTTAACACCATGACAAATGGTGAAGATATAACACTAAAATAAATCAACTGATGTGTGTGGACCGACTGTTGCACTCAACTGACACCAAGCTTTAAATATATACATAAGCAGCTGCCAAACTAGACTTTAATTAGAGTGCTTGATTGTTCTTGTCAACAGGACAGGAGCAAACTGTAAGAATTATTACAGGCAATTCTGACAGCTAACTCCAGCATGTGTGTATTGAATTTGTAATCCTGTAATACAATGTAGCACTCTTAAATTTTTTTTAAGAAAAGTGCTAAAACTAGATTCATTCCCAAGATGCAGTGCACCATGTAGACAGCGTTTGAATTGAAATAATGCAGGAAGCATTAAGTACGACAGTTGCCTTTCAAGCAAAAACTTAAAGTTAAACTAACTGAAAGGAAGGCAATGTGTAACTCAAAGGTGCACTCAACACATTTTATTTACAGTTATATGGAGTCAGACATATGGTTAAGGACCACACAGATATTGAGAGAGGTAACCTACTGTCGCCACTTCATGGGCTACTCTTTTCGAATAGGAGCAAGGAATCTTTTATTTGCATCATCCCACAGACAGGATAGTACATACCACGGCCTTTGATACACTGGTTGTGGAGCATTGGTTGGAACAAGAAACAGCCCAATCGGCCCACCAACAGGAATCGATCCTAGATCGATCACACATCAGGCTACATCTCGTCACCTAACTGAAAGAAGTTTGTTTTGTTTAACGACATCACATGAGCACATTGATTAATTAATCATCGGCTATTGGATGTCAAACATTCGGTATTTCTGACTCGTAGTCATCAGATGAAACTCGCTACATTTTTTTTTAATGCAGCAAGTGATCTTTTATATGCACTTTCCCACAGACAGGAAAGCACATACCACGGCCTTTGACCAGTTGTGGTGCACAGGTTGGAACGAGAAAATGTTTTAAACCAATTCTCAGGACCCACTCCTTTAATATTTAATTGCAAAACAAACAAAACAAAATGACACCACTAGAACATATTGATTTATTTATTAATCACCTATTGGATGTCAAACATTTGGTAGTTTTGACATGTAGTCTTAGAGAGAAAATCTGTTACATTTTTCCATTATTAGCAATGGATCTGTACCATCCCACTGACAGGATGGCACATACCACTACTTTTGATGTAAGATTGGCTGGAATGAGAAATACAAATGCAGCTCAATGGGCCCACTGATGGGGATCAATCTTAGACTGACTGGACATCAGGCGAGAGCTTTACCACTAGGCTATATCCCACCCCTTGCAAAAACAACTCCATCGTTTGTAAGCTTCGAATGGGATTTAATTTCTCCCAGATTTACAACCAAAATACATTATATATCCCACTCAATTTATTTATCTTTTCTTATCTTAACTGTGATCAAATCTATGATGCCATTTCAGTAATTGAAGAACAATTGCTGGAATTCTGAAATAAAGAAGGTGCAATAACAGTGAAAATAATGGTCTATTTTAAGACGAAACTGATTATTTTGCCTTGGTGCTATGCTTGGATTACCTGTTTGGCAAGGAACCGGTGTATACCTGGAGTAGGGTGACCTTGAACAGGTGCTGGCTCACATTCACCCACATCAGTCTGCCTAGTTCGGTCTTCAGACAAACATCACTTTGTGCAGTGTGGAATGTAAATTTACTTGTCTGATCCATCCATGTATATTCACTTCTCTCATCCATCCATCTATCCATCCATCCATCCATCCATCCATCCCATCCATCCATCCATCATCCATCCACTCATTTATCCATCCATCCATCCATCCATCCACCCATCCATCCATCCACCAACCACCCCACCCATCCACCCATCCATCCATCCACTCACCCCACACACCTATCCACCCATCCATCCATCCATCCATCCATCCACCCACCCGTCTATCCAGCCATCAATCCATCTATCCTTCCCACTCATTCCCACCCACCCACCACTCATCCATCCATCCATCCATCTATTCATCGACCCAAAATTCATCCATCTATCAATCCATTCATTCATCCATCCATCCATTCACCCAACCAAAATCCATCTACAATGTATCTATCTATCCATCATCCATCCATCCATCCATCCATCCATCCATCTATCCATCCATCTGTCCATCTATCCTTGTGCATTGTGGAAAGTGTGGAATGTAAATTTACTTGTCTGATCCATCCATGTACATTCACTTTTCTCATCCATCCATCCATCCATCCATCCATCCATCCATCCATCCATCCATCCACCCACCCATCCATCCCACCATTCCCACCACCCATTCATCCATCCATCCATCTATTCACCCACTCAAAATTCATCCATCCATCAATCCATCCATTCATCCATCCATCCATCCATTCACCCAACCAAAATCCATCTACAGTGTATCTATCTATCCATCATCCATCCATCCATCCATACATACATATATCCACCCCTTCCAACCCATTCCCACCCACCATCCATTCACCCACCCAAAATTCATCCACCCATCCATTCATACATCCATCCATCTATCCATATATCCATCCATCCATTCACCCACCCAAAATCTATCTATCCACCATCCATCCATCCATCCATCCATCCATCATACATCCATTCACTCACCCAAAATCTATCTATCTATCCATCAAATCTATCTATACATCATCATTCATCCATCCTAATAAGTGATGGTGGATGGATGGATTAGAACAAAGGGTAGGTTAATACAGCATTGTATTTGATGCTTTGATCGATTATTATTGTATAACGAGTACAGCTTTAGTATGAAATAGGTGTTAGATCTATATTTATTTTTAAAATTATGTATATGTATCTGTATAAAATTTTAATACACTTATGGACTTTTCAGTAGACAGCTCTTATCAGACACTAAACTACAAATGTAATTGTATAGATGAGATAAAACACGGTGTTTGTCAGATAAATCCCACGTAATCTTAGAGACTCAGTCTGTTAAAGCTTTTTATTGCATTAAAGTTATTACAATTGTTAGGTTTCTGAAATGTTAATTTGTGTTTGGTTATAGTCATTATCTAATTTGCATAAACTGAGAGTTAGTTCATTTGTAAAGAAAGCCACGCCAATGGTTCAAATGGTTCACTGGTATAACAAAGGCCGTGGTATGTGCCATCCTGTCTGTGGCATGGTGCATATAAAAGATCCCTTGCTACTAATGGAAAAATGTAGCGGGTTTTCTCTCTTAAGACTCTATGTCAAAATTACCAAATGTTTGACATCCAATAGCTGATAATTAATAAGTCAATATTTGTTATGAGGCAGTTTACCTCTAGAATTGATGCATATGCTACCAAGAAGGTCAAACTAGTTCAGTGGTATTTCTAAATAATTTGTCCTTCATAGTACCTGGTACACTGATACTATAGTACCTGGTACACTGATACTATAGTACCTGGTACACTGATACTAGTACCTGGTACACTGATACTAGTACCTGGTACACTGATACTATAGTACCTGGTACACTGATACTATAGTACCTGGTACACTGATACTATAGTACCTGGTACACTGATACTATAGTACCTGGTTAACCGATACTATAGTACCTGGTACACTGATACTATAGTACCTGGTTAACCGATACTATAGTACCTGGTACACCGATACTATAGTACCTGGTACACTGATACTATAGTACCTGGTTAACCGATACTATAGTACCTGGTTAACCGATACTATAGTACCTGGTACACCGATACTATAGTACCTGGTTAACCGATACTATAGTACCTGGTACACCGATACTATAGTACCTGGTACACCGATACTATAGTACCTGGTTAACCGATACTATAGTACCTGGTTAACCGATACTATAGTACCTGGTACACCGATACTATAGTACCTGGTACACCGATACTATAGTACCTGGTACACCGATACTATAGTACCTGGTACACCGATACTATTGTACCTGGTACACCGATACTATAGTACCTGGTTAACCGATACTATTGTACCTGGTACACCGATACTATAGTACCTGGTACACCGATACTATAGTACCTGGTACACCGATACTATAGTACCTGGTACACCGATACTATAGTACCTGGTACACTGATACTATAGTACCTGGTTAACCAATACTATAGTACCTGGTTAACCGATACTATAGTACCTGGTTAACCGATACTATTGTACCCGGTACACTAATACTATAGTACCCGGTACACTGATACTATAGTACCTGGTTAACCGATACTGTTACCTGGTACACTGATACTATAGTACCTGGTACACTGATACTGGTACCTGGTACACTGATACTATAGTACCTGGTACACTGATACTATAGTACCTGGTACACTGATACTATAGTACCTGGTTAACCGATACTATAGTACCTGGTACACTGATACTATAGTACCTGGTACACTGATACTATAGTACCTGGTTAACCGATACTATAGTACCTGGTTAACCGATACTATTGTACCTGGTACACTAATACTATAGTACCCGGTACACTGATACTATAGTACCTGGTTAACCGATACTGGTACCTGGTATACTGATACTATAGTACCTGGTACACTGATACTGGTACCTGGTACACTGATACTATAGTACCTGGTACACTGATACTGGTACCTGGTACACTGATACTATAGTACCTGGTCACTGATACTATAGTACCTGGTACACTGATACTATAGTACCTGGTACACTGATACTATAGTACCTGGTTAACCGATACTATAGTACCTGGTACACTGATACTGGTAACTGGTACACTGATACTATAGTACCTGGTACACTGATACTATAGTACCTGGTCACTGATACTAGTACCTGGTACACTGATACTAGGACCTGGTACACTGATACTATAGTACCTGGTCACTGATACTAGTACCTGGTCACTGATACTAGGACCTGGCCACTGATACTAGTACCTGGTACACTGATACTAGGACCTGGTACACTGATACTAGGACCTGGTACACTGATACTAGGACCTGGTCACTGATACTGGTACCTGGTCACTGATACTAGTACCTGGTCACTGATACTGGTACCTGGTCACTGATACTAGTACCTGGTACACCAATACTAGTACCTGGTTACTGATACTAGTACCTGGTACACTGATACTAGTACCTGGTCACTGATACTGGTACATGACCTGGTACACCAATACTAGTACCTGGTATACTGATACTGGTACCTGGTCACCGATACCAGTACTTGGTCACTGATACTGGTACCTGCATGTACATTGATACTAGTACCAGTGTTTACAAGCCTGTTATGAGTTTACATTTGTAATGAAACAGTTCTAAATATTTGTTTTTCAGTTACAAGATGTAATGCACACGTGGGATCCCAGAATATCAAAAGTTGGTGAGTATTACATGTACACTCTCATCTTAATTTATTTTGAGAAATAAAAGGTTCAGACTAAAGTGTTCCATATATACTGATACCTATATTCAGGCTTCTAGATTATGGTAGCCCCACTTCCATGGCTAGTGATATTCAATGTTGGGCTAGTAAATAACTACTATTGTCATGCCCAAAGGCTAGTGAATTTTGTTTGTCAACTGTTGCAGTCAAGTCTAATTTGTAACTATGAATATCCTAACCCCACCCCAATGTTAGTGTTTTTAAGCTCTATGTCCCTCTTTAGGTGACATATCTGTTGTTACTATTATTTAGTAAAATTGTATTAACTTAGTAGTAAGTAAAGTAGGGCTAGTGAATTTTTTATTGTGGCTAGTAAATTGTTTTAAATCACTGATCCTATGGCTAGTGGATTTTATAAAAATTCTAGTAGCCCTGCCTGTAATTATTACTTGACTATAAAACTTCCACTGTGACACCAAGCATCTGTTCATTTCACCGTAATGTAGCAGGGCCCCGTTCCACGAAGCGATCTTAGCCCTAAGATTACCTTAAGCGCATAGCTACCCTATGCACTTAAGTTGATCTTAGGGCTGAGATTGCTTCATGGAATGGGGCCCTGGGCCCGTGCTTATAAAACTTTTCGAGTCCAGACTCAATCTCTAATGACATCACACGCATACAATTTGTATGGCGTTGTCATGACATTACTGTCTCAGACTCTATTAGAGTCTCAAGTCTAGACTCTAAAAGTTTTATAAGCACCAGGCTTATTTGTATACAGAACATTTGGTTCCGTAATACATTATTATACACTGGCATGTACCCGGTACTAGTTTTGCAAATATATTAATGTTACTTAGATAATAAAACAATTTGTTAAAAGGGCAAAATTGTATGTTTCCTATTCTGTTGGTTCTCATAGAATGAGGCTGGAGTGGTAGGGGTTGGGAAAAACAAATTACACTTACACCTTAATTTTTACTCCTCACAATGAGTTATAAAGTGTGTTGGGCGTTTGTACATACCTTTACATACACGACACTCAACATCACCACTCTACCAACTTCATTTCTCATCCAACCTTACATAAAACTTCACATGTAGGAATAGTATCATGATATTTTGAATAAGTCTGCACTTTTGCCACTTTGTGCCAGTGCTCAAGGTCAAGGTCAAGGTCACTGTTATTAAAAATAGATATTGGGACATCACCGCTGTCCTGACTTCATTTCTCATCAGATTTTCATGAAACTTCATGTCCCTGCATCAAAGGTCCAGGTTGCTGTTACTAAAATAGAAGTTACAAACTTTATCTACTTCACATATCGAAATAGGATCTTGAGATTGTGGATGCACAAAACATTTACAATTCACTGTATTATTGCCAAACCTCAAGGGGATTTGCAGCCTTGTGTTTTCTTAATTTTTAACCACTGTTTGACTAATAAAAAAAACCCCAGGATATAAATATAAAATTTGTTTTGTATTTATTCAATAAAGCAATTTTAAATAAATTTTAACCCAGACATAAATATTGGAAAAGTAGGAACTTAATAGGGATTTAATATGTCCTTTCACATGTTTGTAAAGCTGGTAATTTGTATGCTAAAATACTAGCTGAGACCCTTACGTAAGAGACAACAACAGTACACTGTACATGTATAAGGTTATGTTTGTAATTCATCAGTGAAGCGTGATTTGTGAAAGCAGTATTATGTCAAGCATTGCCAAGACTTACACCACATTATTCACTGCCATTACTTGTGTTTTTATGGAATCTGTAGATCAGATATAATTTGTTCATGTCAACTATGGATTTTTAAAAATACCATTTGGTTACGTAACTTTGAAAAGGATACATTTACTTTAAGAATTTTAAACTGGAACCATGTCAGGTAGGAAGGCATTTTAATTAGTGTTGAGTAATAGTACTTTTATTAAGTTTGTATTAGTTCAGTAAACAGAATTAATTTAAGCACTATTTCTAACTTTTGATATTTAACAAGTTTGTTTTATTTCACGCCATCGCTAGAGGACATTCATTAATTAATCATCCGATGTCAAACATTTGGTAATTATGACATGTAGTCATCAGAGGAAACCCGCTACATTTTTCCAAATGCTTTAAGGGATCTTTTATATGCACTTTCCCACAAATAGGAAAGCACATACCCAGACCTGTCAACCTTTAGTCAAGAGAAAGCAGGAGATGTGTGTTGAAAAAGCAGGAGATTTTGTCAAAAAGCAGGAGATTTTTTAAATTCACACAATTTAACCCAAAATCGCAAGATTTAAAAAAAACATTATTACAATAAGTTATATGAATACTATATAATGTCATATATACTTCTTAACCTTAGATCTTGGCATTAAAAGAAAAAAAGTTTAAATATTATTATGATTTAATACATATTTAAAAAAATAATAATATTTTATCCAAAAATGTTAAGAACATGAACAAGAAATAAAAAAATTAATTAGTACATTTACGGTATTACACTTACAGCCTTACAGGTTGCGTTACATTATCATTTGTGGTTAGTGTACCTAAGTACATGTACCAAAGACAAATTTATATAAATTAATATTCAGTTTTTACTATAATGAGGAACGGTGGCGTGGTACTTATTTAAAATCATTATAATGATGCAATAAATATTGTATTTTCATTAATCGTAAGTAAATCCTCATTACGGACATCGTGTGAAATATACCGGAATTATACCCATTTCCGTGAGTAACTTTATGTCAATGTCAAACACAACATTTTTTAATTGTACAAAAATAATTTCTTGAAGAGTACCCTTATAACCAACATTTTACTGCACAAACATACAAAATTAACTGACACAAGTATGTTTATACAGCTAATTGGTCTTTTCGTTGTCTTGCTGTGACATGTGATTTTAACATGCATCGTGTGTATCGCTGTCAACTCGGAGTCTGGCAGTTCAGATTCGTCATAGTTGCATTATGTATTCCAGTGGGAAGACATTTTACAATTCAGAGGTGTCCTTAGAACTAAATTGGATAGTTTTTTGTTTGTTTTTATGCAACACTGAATTAGCGGCAACACGCTTCGTAGCCATTACGATGACAACAAACATTATAATAACACGTCATTTTATAAACTCCATGTGCTTTTTTAACACTATAAATAGGCTATCCCACAATTCTCACTTCGGCAAAGGTTAAACAGTCGGGACAATTCGGCCTGTTACATTCTCAGAAAACGAAAGTAGTCGACATTTTCCGAATGAGAAAAAAAAGGTAGAGTTACTTCCCTTATGTTATTTTGACAAAAGAGGATCTATATTTTTTTTATGCTTACAAAAATGTTATTTAAAAGGAGAAACTGTCTCCCGCACAGGAGAAAGGAGATTTGATCAAATACCGGGAGACTCCCGCGGAATCCGGGAGGGTTGACAGGTCTGCATACCACGGCCTTTGACCAGTTGTAGTGCACTGGTTGGAATGAGAAATGTTTTTGATATAAGAATGCATGGACAACAGCTATTATAATAGCCATCCTATGTATATCCTGTAGTTGCTTTTTACATATCAATGCCTCATAATTGTAAGACCAATGTCACACAAAATATGTGTATATAAAAGAGAAGCCTAATGCTTTCCTGTGTTGCAATTACCAAATGGACCATGTAATTGTTAGCCACTGATAAAACAGTGTACTAGGTGTCAGTAATCACACATTCCATTCCACATTTTCACAAACTATCATTTCATTCCATTTCAACTTATTTATTTCTGTGCTTATATTCTTTTAAAGTTCAAGCATGCTGTCTTGAGCACACACCTCAGTTATCTGAGCTGTCTGTCCAGGACAGTTAGTAGTTAGTTGTTAGTGGTTAGTGAGAGAGAAGAAGGTGTAGTAGTCTTACATCTACCCATTGAATCATTAAAACTCGTTCTGGGTGGGAGTCGGTACCGGGTTGCGAAACCCTGTACCTACCAGCTTTATGTCTGATGGCTTAACCACGACAGCTCAAGCCATAGCTCATCTCTCACAGAGAGGATTCATTTAAGCTACTCAAAGTCAGTACACACTTTCACACTTGTTACTCATTATAGAATTTATTTTTAATAGCTAAAATTTTTTTTTTACTCTTTTAGAAAAAGTAACTTTATAAATATTTAAAAAAAAGAATAGATAACTTCAGTTTGGGACCTTTGTATTATCACTTTTGATAGCAACAAAACGACACCACTAGAGCACAATGATTTATTAATCATCGGCTATTGGATGTTAAACATATGGTGGTTTTGACACAGTCATAGAGAGAAAACCCACTACATTTTTTTTCATTAGTAGCAAGGGATCTTTTATATGCACCATCCTACAGAAAAGATAACACATACCACAGCCATCGATATACAAGTCATGTTGCACTGGCTGGAACGAGAAATAGCCCATTGGGCCCACCGACTGGGATTGATCCTGTACCAACCGCGCATCAGGCGGATGCTTTACCACGGGGCTACATCCCGGCCCTAAACTGCTCAAAGTCAGTCCACTTTCAGAATAGTTACTCATTATGGAAGTCATTTTTAATAGATAAAAATACTCTCTTTTTTTTACTGTTTTTAGAAAAAGTAGCATTTAAAATGTTTTCAAAGAAGAATAGATAACTTCAGTTTGTATCAATCACTTTTGATGGCAACAAATAAATGAAATAAAAACTGTATTAAAAACGATGTGCAGTCCAGAGAAAAGTGTGTCATCTATAAAACTGGTTCATCTTAGTGGTATTGTCCCATTGAACTTTTACACTGTCAAATGACCATGACACCTTTCACGGGCTGTTCCCCCAATCATTAATATAATACCCATAATACTCCACACAGTTTGTCTCAACCTGTGTGCCATTGATCACTGATGAATGAAAACACTAAATAATGTCTGCTCCATCAATCTCTGCTCAGAAGGTGTTAACAATATCTTGGTCAATAGTTTTCCTCCGCTTATCATTTTCAGAGTATTAGTAATTTTCCTTTGAACTTCATTCATGTAATGAACTCTGTATGACCAATGTGTTTCCCAATGAAAAGATTCATAAAATACATTTCAAGTTTATTTTAAAATCACAAGTTATCAAGTTACAGTATTTGTGTGGAATGCTTCTGTATCATAATGATGCAATTTAGTCAAAGAATTTTCAAAAATCAAAACTAACCCACTTTAGAATATAAACTTTGTTTTATTTAACGACACACTCAACGCATTTTATTTCTGGTTATATGGCATCAGACATATGGTTAAGGACCACACAGATATTGAGAGAGGAAACCCGCTGTCACCACTTCCTGGGCTACTCTTTTAAATTAGTAGCAAGGGATCTTTTATATATGCACCATCCCACAGTCAGGATAGTACATACCATAGCCTTTGTTACACCAGTTGTGGAGCAATGGCTAGAACGAGAAATAGCCCAATGGGCATAAACTTATAGAGACAAAAAGGGTTATGACAAACAATTAACTTTTGTGGTTTAGTATTCAGTTGTACATTTTTTATTTATAATTAAATATATTTTAAATACTTAATCATTAATAATTAATTAAACATTTAAATTTATCAAATAAGTGGGTTTTTTCAATTAGCCTAATGTTCTAATGGACATAAAATGGCAACCAAAGAATTTGTATGTTAATATATTATATAATATTATATATTATATATTTTTTCATTTTATTTATTTATTTTCAGGAAATCTATTTTCAAATAAATTTTGGAATCAGTACTCTGAATATCAAGAAAACTTTGCACAGATCAGAAGGTTTGGTTAATCTACAGTTTATTTTACATTTAGATACACTGAACAACAACAAAAATGCAAAATTTATTGTTTTTTAATTTAATTTTTAATTTTGTTTTTAATTTAATTTTTTATTTAAAATAATTTTGTTTGAATCCCATGAGCTTTTGTGTCTGTTAATCTGATCAGTGTCTTGTGAATATTTCAGACCCAATTTGACAGTCTATTTATGAAATTAATTCTATCATGAAAAATATAGATATTAAAATATTTGTGTTTCTTTTATTGTTCAGTATATTAACTTGCTTAACTTATTTTTTAACTAACACTTTAATTATATAAATAAATCAACATCTTTTAAATATTACTTGTTTCACTAACTGTTCATGCAAATTTTAAATTTATAAATTATACAGCCATTGTTATTTGAATTTTAATGAAAAATGTTTGAATACAGCATTTCAGATCACAGCTATGACAATCGCTGCTGTTTCTGTCATTAAGCTCAAGCTCTGGAATATGCATTTAATGTTATTTTTAAATTTTAAACAAATTTTTAATTTTGAAAAAAAAACCATTTACTAAAATATAATTACATATACAGTGAAACCTCTCAAAACCGGACCCTTTGTATATCGGTATTCCCTCAAAACTGGTTCCATTTTATAAAAAGTACATAATTTAACCTCTCTAAACTGAATACCTCTTAAAATTGGACATTTTAATTGGTCCTGAGTGTGTCCAGTTTAGAGGCATTTCACTGTATCTAAATTTAACTCAATCCAATAGAGGTTTACATGTCATTAAAAAAGAATATCTTGGTTTATAATTATAACATTGTCATATAATTTTTATTTATTTACACCTTTTTTTGTTCTTTTTTAAACCAAGGTGATCTCTCAACTGTGTTACATGTTTGATTGCAGATTTTTACACGAGAAGCGTAAATCAGATTCATCATTTGCCGAGTTCTGTGATCTCCGGAAAAGACAAGGTCACCGTCTTTCATTGGACAGTTTACTGTACTTACCAGTAAGTAATCAAAACACCTTTCTGCATTCAGTTACGTTTCAGCAGTAAACAACAGTATTGAAAATAATGGCATTTATAAAAATATTATTAAAATATTGTGTTGGTTTCCAAGTCTAGACATTTACAAGAAAATCAGTTTGCAGCTTGAAGTTTGCTAATTGGATATACCAAACACACCTTGTTCAAATCATTGTAATTTTTTTCACCTGGTGAGGTCATTCGATCCCCACAAGTTAATACAGTGTGTGTGTGTGTGTGTGTGTGTGTGTGTTTTTCCAATCCAGTCGGTGCCATATGATTAGTACAACAATGACTAAGGGTTATCAGTGCTGGTAGGAAGTGAATAATAAAGATCCCTTGATGTTAGTCAGCAGGAGTAAACTATGTAACCTATCACTGTGTTTCTTCTCTCACTCTATCTTTACTTGTTCTTACTGTCAGAGTAATCAGCTCTTTGATAATTAAGGTTTTACTAGCTGGATTCTCTGTCATTGTTTCACATTTAGCATGATGTTTGCCCTGCTAAAGGTGTTAAAAAACATTTTCAAATTATTTATTTGTTTTCTATTTTCTTGCTTATATCCAATTAAGGTTCAAGCACGCTGTCTTGGGCACACACACACATCAGCTATCTGGGCTGTCTGTCCAGGACAGTGGGTTAGTTGTTAGTTGTTGGTGATTAGTGAGAGAGAAGAGGGTGTAGTGGTCTTACACCTACCCATTGAGTCTTTAAAACTCGCTCTGGGTGGAAGTCAGTACCGGGCTGCGAACCCTGTACCTGCCAGTCTTATGTCTGATGGCGTAAACATGTCACCACTGAGGCTGGTTTAGCATGCTGTTTGCCCTGCTAAACATGTTAAAAACATTTTCGAATTAACTGCTGTGGAATACTACATTGAGAGAGCTATAGGGAGTTATTTCCCTTTAGTAATTTGCTGTCATATCTTTTTCTTTAAATGTCTTATTCTATTCTATGAAATATTACCAGCCACCTTGGTGTCTTGGTTATGTCATCGCAGCCTGGTACCGGCTCCCACCCAGAGCAAGTTTTAACGACTTGATGGGTAGGTGTAAGACCACAATACCTTCTTCTCTCTTACTAACCACTAGCAACTAACTCACTGTTCTGGACAGATGGCCCAGATAGCTGAGATGTGTGCCCAGGATAGCGTGCTTGAACCTTAATTGGATATAACACAAAAATAAGTTGAAATGAAATGAAATGTAATGAATGAATGAATATGAAATATAATTTTTTCATCCTATTCTGTGTTAATGTAACATTCGCCCATTTGGCTAACATATCCTGTCTTGTTTATCACGGGATCTGTTATCCTGTTCTCCGCTGCTGTCTCATTGTCTCTTAGTTTAATTTCCTCAGTCTAATTACTAAGGATTTGTCTTAATTAGTCGGTCAAGTTGTACGGTGCTCGTCTCAGGTACTTGGGTCATAGGATTGGAACCCCTCAGAAGACTCACCGTTTTTTTCCTCCATTCAAAGTAGTGCTCACTGACTGGTATATCAAAGGCCATGGTATGTGCTGTCCTGTTTGTTGGAAAGTGCATAGTATTATAAAAGATCCCTTACTGCTAATGTAAAAATGTAGCAATTTTCCTGTGAAGACTACAATTTGAGAATTAGAGAATACTCAACGAGCTACTCGGCAATACCGTTTATCTTGCATGTGTATCTTGATGTTGTCCTGTCATTCACGAGTGCAAGGTAAACGGTATTGCTGAGTAGCGAGTTCGGTATTCTGTTTATTACCCATTATCAATTTTTATCATTTTATGGAAGATTTTCAAACGATTCTGTTGTTGAAAACATGTTTGTAAGTTGAAAACAAAGGACAGAGTTGCTTCATAGCTGTGATGTACATATCGCTGGTGACGTAAGTAAGTTGTTGACATGACTGCCACCATAGACAACCTGATTGAATGGATAAAAAATAGTTACGGTTGTTTGCCTATAGTGAAGCACTGATTATGAAGTCAAAATGTATCTAGGGAAAGAATTATTTTTCTTTCTTTCCCTAGGGAAAGTTCATTTTTCTTTCCCCACTTCTGTCTGCTCATATGGGTAATAATGACCAATGTGTAACAAGTTCACAAAGTGATGTGTAATATTTATGATTTCCTAAGTGAGTAAGCCACTCACTGACTGCAGCTGTCTACAGTTGAAAGTAAACATGGCCATACCTAGCAGGGGGAGAGGGATACATCATTTTCTTTTAGCAGCCCTCTATGTTAACTTTTAGCCAGATGGCACCTTCTTCTATTTTTTATATAGGTAGTATGAAATCTTTTAGTCACCAAATGAAAACAAATGATCACATATGGGACCAAAATGGTCCCAATATAGAGGGCTGTTTAGGATGTGCAGACCAGTCTTTATGGATTAAGAGGAAATGCTATTTGTTGAAGATCAGGTTTAAGTAGAAGAAAATAGAAATGATCCAAGTTTTCTTCTTTATTTTAGTTTGAAAGCTGGGCCTGTTTAGACTAGATAGAGTTTTGTTTTTACCCCCTCCGGTACCCACCACTTCACCTCTGTTATTAGGTTAGGTACAGCCCATGTTAACAAAACTTATTAGTGCCAATAAGTTAAATAAAGAATAATACGTGAGTGGCTGTTATAATCTAGAAGCCCTGCATTATGTCTTGAAATTGTTACCACACGTACGTGTGTAAACAAGTATGTGTTATCAAAAATAACAAATGATGTTCTTGCCAACGGGTATGTAAGAATAATGAATATTTGTAGTTTTATATATAAATTGTTACAGTGATAAATGTAGATACGGTAACTATTTCCTGTTATGTTAACCTGGCTGTATTGTAGTACTGCAATGCATGCACACTTAGTTTAATGTCTGATAATGATTCAAATACTGCCTGTTATTTGCATTAATCAATATTGCTGAATGATACATCAATATATATGTACAGAATACAGGCCAGTTTTTTTCCTTCCCCATTTTGTTTATTGCATGAGTTTATAGTGTGCATGAATATTATACCTCGAGACCACATAGTGGTTGAGTGGTATAAATAGCATTGGAAAACGATTCATATGTGGTTCTGTATTTATTGCATACCACCCTTTGTATATTATTATGTTTAACAAAAGTTTCAGTAACACAACTTACTTCGTCTGGAAAGTTTAATTTTATGGAATTGACAGAATGCTGAGCATCCTGGCTAGGGACATGACATCATTCAACTGAACACATGAACTGTCTCTCTGTCTCTCTGTCTCTGTCTCTGTCTCTGTCTCTCCATCTCCGTCTCTGTCTCTCTGTCTGTCTCTCTCTCTCTCTCTCTCTCTCTCTCTCTCTCTCTCTCTCTCTCTCTCTCTCTCTCTCTCTCTCTCTCTCTCTCTCTCTCTCTCTCTCTCTCTCTCTCTATCTTTATATTTGGTAGGAAAAATGTGATGGAATCATTTCAATTCCATCCTGAACTTTTGTTGAAATTTCTCTGAACTTTTGTTGAAATTTTTTGTTGAAATTTGAACTTACTTTTGAACTGTGATATTTATATTTCTGCAGAGTTCTTTACACTGTCTTCTACATTTAACTTTTGAATTTTTATATTTCGATTATTAGTATCACTTCTTTCATATATATACTTTTGTTTGACACGCAATAGCGATGTATTTTTGTTTGCTGGGGTGTCATTAAACATTCATTCATTATCTCTCTCTCTCTCTCTCTCTGTCTCTGTCTCTGTCTCTGTCTCTGTCTCTGTCTCTGTCTGTTGTCTGTCTGTCTCTCTCTCCCCCTCTCTCTCTCTCTCTCTCTCTCTCTCTCTCTCTCTCTCTCTCTCTCTCTCTCTCTCTCTCTTCCAAATGTTAAATTAGACACCACATGGTTGTAGTTTAAAATGTACTCAGGTGTTGTGAAACAAGCATTCCTTTCCTTTCCATGTACATATGAACTGGCAGACTTGTTAATCATTACAATTAGCACTTTGTGTTTTAATCTCATTCCCAGTGTTTGATACACACTTGAAAGTAAAGTGCTTATTCTGATTTATTTGAATATTGCTGAAGAGTGTTTTATTTGAGTATTGCAGTAGAGTGGTGATCTGTGTGTTTATCACTTCGTACAGAGAGAGACAAATTCTACAGTGCTTTTGTTGCAAGCCAAAGGTTGTCCTTTTGAAGTAGTAAATAGGTGAAGTGTCTCATATGACATCAATCGGCTCTTTACAAATCTATATTCTCTAGTTTCTGTCCTATGGAGTTGTGAATTAATTTTCTACAAGAGTGGAAACCGCACGGCATTACACATCTTGTTATGAGCCCATAACATTACACCTATGGTTATCTTTATTTCATTTGTAAAGTTATGCTATAAAAATGGGCGGTCAGCGCAAGTCAAGTCCTAGTCCACACAGAAAGTTAGGACACTAAATCTATGTTTGTCAATGAATATTTTGTACCAGAGTTTTTAAATGTAAAAGTGTAGTAGCATACCAATTAACCTATTTCTAAATATATATATATATATATATATATATATATATATATATATATATATATATATATATATATCCAGCCATCTCTGGACCTTGTTAATCTTTGTTTACCCTTTCAATTCTTATAATCAACTTCAATTTATGTCCAGTTTACATATGACTCAAGATTTCTATCACTACAATGTTATGTTTGGTTATTTCTGTCAAAGATGGACTAATGTATTCAGTTGTGCATGTTTTAGCAAAAGGTCTAGGTTATATTTGTATGTCATATGCACACCTGGAAATTAAATAAGCACCACCAAGTTTTGACTATGTGGCTTTTACTTCACAAGTACATATGTAGTTGTGAACATTTGGTGAATACAACACACTGAAATTAATGTTCTGTGCATACAGAAAATGTTGCAAAAGACTGACTGCAAGTGACACTGTCATTTCATCAATATTTAATGTACTCTAGTAAAAAAGAGACAGAAACTGTAAAAATGCATAGAAATGTTTGGTAATTAACTTCAGAGCTGGAACCACACTGATGTGTATCTCGTAGGTAATATATTTATGCCATCTTGCTAAATACACAGAATGTGTAAAAACTTTCAATATCAGGTTTAAACCCCATCAACAAGGACATCTACTTCTAGGTGACTATTAGGCTACACTATATTTCAAGTGGTGCTTGAATTTACACGGGTAATTAATTCCCAGGTGTATATTTACATAATTATATTCACAGTATATACAGTCCAAACCTCTCATATGTCTAATCCAAAGAGATTTATCTGTGTGTGTATTTGTGCATGTATTTATACTTATGTTTAAAATATCTTTACATAAAGACAGTTATGGAGGTTAGATTGTGGAGAATGTTTGAGAAACTGTGGATTTGTGAAACATAATTCATGAGCTCCATAGAGGCAAGTTAATTATTTTTCATGAATCCACATTTCTGAGTGCATTCTCCAACTTAATTCATTATTAATAAAAAAAATTTAATGTAATTGCCAAATTAACTACTGTTTTATATTTCTAATAAAAAATTGGTTAAAATGGCAATGAATATTTACAAAAGTAATTATCCAGCAGTAGATGGCTAGTATTAAGTGAAATACAAGTGCTATGATTTCTGATTTAACATTAAGTGTAATACAAGTGCTATGATTTCTGATTCAGCATTCGACAATCTTCGTTATATTCCATCTGAATACATTACTATCATTAGTATCATGTTTATAATGCCAACTTACACATTCATTTAATGATGCAGATATGTTGTTTCATGGACTAAAGCATTGTACTTGCTTATAATGTACACATTCAGTCATTGTGGATTTGAATTCCTCACCTAAATGCAGAAAAAGTTCAAATTGCATTGTAATTGTTGAGAAGTAATCTATAATTAGAACAATAGTGTGATATGTCATGGGTATGGATTAACTTTTTAAAACAGTTGTGTACCAGACAAAGACATCCATTGAGAAAGTGTGCAGGAAGTAGGTAATTTATATTGTAACATTTTTGTAGTAACTATCATCTTACGGTCCATAAAATATGTGTGTGTGTGTGGTATGTGTGTGTGTGTGTGTGTGTGTGTGTGTGTGTGTGCTGTGTGTGATGTGTGTTGAGATGGTGGTGTTAGTGAATGTATTATATTTGAGTAATTCTCTGTGTGTCAAGTGTCACCTGGCAGACTCCGGTTGTGTGACAGAACCTATCAGTTTGTGTCGCGTGGGCAAAGCTCCACATTGCTGAGTGACAAATGTTTCCATTACTGTCCTAAAAGTGCATCAACAGAATCACCGCCACATTCACTAAACATGTAATATTGTTATATATTCAGTATGCAGTAGCATATTCACATATTGTTTGTACCTTTAAACTGTAAACATTTATATTCAGTATGCAGTAGCATATTCACATATTGTTTGTACCTTTAAACTGTAAACATTTATATTCAGTATGCAGTAGCATATTCACATATTGTTTGTACCTTTAAACTGTAAACATTTATATTCAGTATGCAGTAGCATATTCACATATTGTTTGTACCTTTAAACTGTAAACATTTATATTCAGTATGCAGTAGCATATTCACATATTGTTTGTACCTTTAAACTGTAAACATTTTACTTTTCTTAGTGTATGAAACTGCAAGAAAAAGGGTGAAGAGAGAGAAAGAAAGTGAGAAAAAAAAGAAAGAGAAAGAGAGAGAGAGAAATAGAGAATAATACATGAGTGGCCATTAGATACCATTTATCTTACAAGTTGTCTTAAAATGTATCTAACGAGTGAAAGTGAGCAAAAGCGAGTTTGATACATTTTTAAACAACGAGTTGTAAGATAAATGGTATCTAACGGACACAAATATATTATTCTATTTCTTACACATTCTCAAAAACCAGGTTTTAAGCAAATTTTAACATCTTTTTCGACTAAAAGTTATTTACAGCCTTTGCACTTGTAGCTAACTTATGTGTCGCATCATAGACAAATGATTGTCAGGTTAACTATAAGTCACAGTGTAATCTATTTTGATTGTGCTGTTTTTTCATTGGATGTATATGGCATTGATGACATGGTCATTACCTAGGAGCAGCCAGTCGTATGTCTTGAAATTGTTAACACACGTATATATGTTAACAAGTATGTGTTATCAAAAATAATGAATAATGTTCTCACCAACGGGTGTGTAAGAAAGAATGTTTTTTGTAAGTGTGTGTGTATATATATATATGTGTGTGTGTGTCTAATAAATTATATATATATATATATGTAAGAGTAGCCTGTGTGGTGGCAGCATGGTTTCCTAGCTTGCTTACTACACATTAACATGTTAGTTCTGTCGGCCCAGTACACACGGTGATAAGACACGTAACAGAGCTCTGTTAAGTGAACCATTTGCTGGTCCAATCCAGAAGCTGCACTATATGGTCAAGTGATTGTGCTTGAACCATAGTTTGATATAAGCATGAAGGCTTATTAACGTCAAATGAAATACAGAGGCCATGCTAATTGTAAGATGAGACTGGCTTAGTCAAAACTAATCAGCTCATCTTAATCCTTCATACCTGATGTCTCACACACAGGTGTGAACTCCTTTATTCTGATCACAAAGGCAAACATATCACTGATTCCTACACTAAGCAGTGACCTAAATACTGTATCAAACAGTGGCTGTTTAAAATAGTTGACTAGAAAAGAAAGTTCGTTTTATTTAACGACACCACTAGAGCACATTGATTTTTTATCTTATCATCGGCTATTGGACGTCAAACATATGGTCATTCTGCAACGGTTTTTAGAGGAAACCCGCTGTCGCCACATAGGCTACTCTTTTACGACAGGCAGCAAGGGATCTTTTATTTGCGCTTCCCACAGGCAGGATAGCACAAACCATGGCCTTTGTTGAACCAGTTATGGATCACTGGTCGGTGCAAGTGGTTTACACCTACCCATTGAGCCTTGCGGAGCACTCACTCAAGGTTTGGAGTCGGTATTTGGATTAAAAATCCCATGCCTCAACTGGGATCCGAACCCAGTACCTACCAGCCTGTAGACCGATGGCCTAACCACAATGTCACCAAGGCCGGTGCTTGCTTAAAATAAGTCACTGAGCGAATAACATGCTTGACAGAGATGACCACTTGAGCAGGTCAGATTGTATGTAGAGGTAGATGTATCTGCAGATAAAGAACTCCTGTATTAAATGTGTTTGAGATACATTCTTTGAATAACACACATTGTTACCTGAGTCAAGTAACCCACTTCCAGCCCATCCTGTGTAAACAAAATACTCGCATTATGTTTCTTGAATTTGTCACTCGTTGTACAAGCATGTACACTAGTATTAATACACACACGTCACACTCTCAGTGTCACCCGCCTACTACCGATTCGATAGGGCTGCTGGTGCTCCCTTGCACCTGCCAGTGCAGGCGGTCCCTCCTCTCCCATCCCCCAACCTTTCCTGTCATGGACGGAGGAGCCGGCCAAGGCCGGCTCTTATGCCCACGACAGATGTGCGCTACAACAGCTTGTTCTGAATGTGCACGTAAAACCCTATGACTTGACCTGACCTGACTCTCAGTGTGTTAATCACAGTCACCAATAAGTCTCAACACTTATTTTGTATGGTAATATTATAGTGCTTCTGATTTAAGTATTTGTTGTCTTTACTTGAATGTCCACTGTCCCTTAGATGACTTTATATAGAGCAATGATTGAAAATCAGGGTTTGGGTATGAGATTTCATCATCATTATGATTATCTTCATCATCATTTTAATATTTATCATCATCTTTATCATCATCATCATCTTTGTCATCATCACCATCATCATCCTTTTTGTTGTCATCATCATCATTATCATCTTTATCATCATCAGCCTTTATCATCATCATCTTTATCATCACCATCACCGTCCTTTTTATCATTATCATCATCATCTTTATCATAATCATCTTTATCACCATCTTTATCATCATCATTATCATCACCATCTTTATCATCATCATCATCATCATCTTTATCATCATCATCATCATCTTTATCATCATCATCATCATCATCATCTTTATCATCATCATCTTTATCACCATCTTTATCATCATCATTATCATCACCATCTTTATCATCATCATCATCATCATCTTTATCATCATCATCATCATCTTTATCATCATCATCATCATCATCTTTATCATCATCATTATCATTATTATCAACATCAACATCAACATCAAAAATCTTAAATGGAGTTCGTGTGATATGACATTTCAGATGTCCAATATCCATCTACTTTTAAAAGCCTGTCTAATTGTACAGTTTGATTAAATAGTTGATGTTTACTCTGTGTGCATTAAGCTAACATATGTTGTAGTATTTGTAAAGAATTATTTCTCAGCAGAAATATATTGTACATACATGTAGATCTGTCGGTTTCTGGCCTGTTTAAAAACATCTTGACATTTTACCACTGAACAATAGATTAATCATCTGAAAATACTCTCTTTTTTTGCTTGATCTTCAAAATACATTGACGTAAAAGAGATGCAATTATTTCCTCTTTTTATGACACAATTATGATGAAATACCGGGACAAACCCATTCATCTGTGCTAATATAGTCATGCACTGGCTCAATAACATTGAATGTTAGGGAGTTTTTTTAAACCGCACCCCATGAGGTAAGCTTTCTGACACAATAATTGAACATTTTGTAGGATGCATACAAGTAGCATGAACAATGTCAGGGATTTTTATTTGTAATTTTAATCTTTTACAAGTTGAATACGACACTGTTTCCTCAAGTGTTATAGAGCAGTATAAAAAAATGACAGGTGGGTACAATGTATCTTCTGTTTATTAAACTGCTAGAACACTGGGTAGGTAGAGAGTTTACTGGAGGTACATGTAAGATGGTTCATCTTTATGCATGTGTGCGTGTGTGCAAGGGCATATGTTATAAACAAATTATAAATACAGTAGCAAAAGAAGTTTTTTTATTATTTAACAACACACTCAACACATTTTATATATGGTTATATGGCGTCAAACATATGGTTAAGGACCACACAGATATTGAGAGAGGAAACCCACTGTCACCACTTCATGGGCTACTCTTTTCGATTAGCAGCAAGGGATCTTTTATATGCACCATCCCACAGACAGGGTAGTACATACCATGGCCTTTGATATACCAGTCGTGGTGCACTGGCTGGAATGAGAAATAGCCCAATGGCCCCACCGACAGGGATCAATCCCAGACCGACCGTGTATCAAGCGAGCACTTTACCACTGGGCTACATCCCACCACATATACAGTAGCAATTCAAGGCTCCCATATGTTTGAAAGAAAGAAAGAAATGTTTTATTTAACGACGCACTCAACACATTTTATTTACAGTTATATGGCATCAGACATATGGTTAAGGACCATACAGATTTTGAGAGGAAACCTGCCGTCGCCACATAGGCTACTCTTTTACAACAGGCAGCAAGGGATCTTTTATTTGCGCTTCCCACAGGCAGGATAGCACAAACCATGGCCTTTGTTGAACCAGTTATGGATCACTGGTCGGTGCAAGTGGTTTACACCTACCCATTGAGCCTTGCGGAGCACTCATTCAGGGTTTGGAGTCGGTATCTGGATGAAAAAACCCATGCCTCGACTGGGATCCGAACCCAGTACCTACCAGCCTGTAGACCGATGGCTAACCACGACGCCACCGAGGCCGGTCCCCATATGTTTGTGATCTGGATTAATAAAGAATTTTAAAAGTTAAAATAAATATATAATATAAAACAAGAAGAAAAAAAGATGCAATAAGATGTAGGATCGATATCCCATAGTGGTCTCAGTTTACCCAATGACTTGTGTGTTAAAGACATTGGTATGTGCTGTCCTGTCCATGAAAAACACCTTACTCAGTATTAGTGCACATGTGGTGTGGCTGCTTGTAAGACCATGCAAATAGTTGCCCAACCCAAACCAGAGCTCCAATACTGCTGCAATAAAGGCCATGGTATGTACTGTCTTTTCTTCATAAAACTAAATATAAAAAAGCACTTGCAGCTTTTTGGTAGGAGTAACTTATGTGCCAGCATCAAGTTTCATTTCGTGACAAAGAATTAAAGTAATCGTGTATTAGCTAGACCACAAATAACGTGAGTTTGTGTTAAACAAATGTTCCTTTTCTTTCTGTTAACAAACTACTTCCCCAGGAATTATTACTGCTTACATGCTCCACAAGTTGGCTTTATAATGCGGTTTAATGGATTAATGACGTGTCAACTACAGCAGTAAGTCTGGGATGGGCTTGTACACAAGATTGTCATGATATGAGCTACAGGTGTGCAGTATTTCGTGTGCACGGAATCATGATGTCACTCCGACAGTGCTGGTAATAGTTGTGTGTTCAGGCCATGTTTACAAGGAATGGGCTTCATTGTTTACCTTGTCAGCAGTGACCAGTCAGTTTTTAACTTCTGTCATCATTTTGCTTTATTGTTCTGAAAACAGATCGAACCACCTCTGTGGATCCATTCAACTGATTGGGGTTGACAACCTCTATCCCAATACATAAGGACAATTTAATATGTACTAGTACCAGTGATCAGACAACCTCTTTCTCAGTTCATAAGAACAATTTAACATGTACTAGTACCAGTGAGCAGACAACCTCTTTCCTAATCCATAAGGATAATTTAACATGTACTAGTACTAGTGATCAGACAACCTCTTTCCTAATCCATAAGGACAATTTAACATATACAATGTACTAGTACCAGTGAGCAGACAGCCTCTTTCCTAATCCATAAGGACAATTTAACTTATACAATGTACTAGTACCAGTGAGCAGACGACCTCTTTCCTAATCCATAAGGACAATTTAACATATACAATGTACTAGTACCAGTGAGCAGACGACCTCTTTCCTAATCCATAAGGAGAATTTAACATATACAATGTACTAGTACCAGTGAGCAGACGACCTCTTTCCTAATCCATAAGGACAATTTAACATATACAATGTACTAGTACCAGTGAGCAGACGACCTCTTTCCTAATCCATAAGGAGAATTTAACATATACAATGTACTAGTACCAGTGAGCAGACGACCTCTTTCCTAATCCATAAGGACAATTTAACATATACAATGTACTAGTACCAGTGAGCAGACGACCTCTTTCCCAATCCATAAGGACAATTTAACATGTACTAGTACCAGTGAGCAGACGACCTCTTTCCCAATCCATAAAGACAATTTAACATGTACTAGTACCAGTGAGCAGACGACCTCTTTCCCAATCCATAAGGACAGTTTAACATGTACTAGTACCAGTGAGCAGACGACCTCTTTCCCAATCCATAAGGACAATTTAACATGTACTAGTACCAGTGAGCAGACGACCTCTTTCCCAATCCATAAAGACAATTTAACATGTACTAGTACCAGTGAGCAGACGACCTCTTTCCCAATCCATAAGGACAGTTTAACATGTACTAGTACCAGTGAGCAGACGACCTCTTTCCCAATCCATAAGGACAATTTAACATGTACTAGTACCAGTGAGCAGACGACCTCTTTCCCAATCCATAAGGACAGTTTAACATGTACTAGTACCAGTGAGCAGACGACCTCTTTCCCAATCCATAAGGACAGTTTAACATGTACTAGTACCAGTGAGCAGACGACCTCTTTCCCAATCCATAAGGACAATTTAACATGTACTAGTACCAGTGAGCAGACGACCTCTTTCCCAATCCATAAAGACAATTTAACATGTACTAGTACCAGTGAGCAGACGACCTCTTTCCCAATCCATAAGGACAGTTTAACATGTACTAGTACCAGTGAGCAGACGACCTCTTTCCCAATCCATAAGGACAATTTAACATGTACTAGTACCAGTGAGCAGACGACCTCTTTCCCAATCCATAAAGACAATTTAACATGTACTAGTACCAGTGAGCAGACGACCTCTTTCCCAATCCATAAGGACAGTTTAACATGTACTAGTACCAGTGAGCAGACAACCTCTTTCCTAATCCATAAGGACAATTTAACATATACAATGTACTAGTACCAGTGAGCAGACGACCTCTTTCCCAATCCATAAGGACAATTTAACATATACAATGTACTAGTACCAGTGAGCAGACGACCTCTTTCCCAATCCATAAGGACAATTTAACATATACAATGTACTAGTACCAGTGAGCAGACGACCTCTTTCCCAATCCATAAGGACAATTTAACATATACAATGTACTAGTACCAGTGAGCAGACAACCTCTTTCCTAATCCATAAGGACAATTTAACATATACAATGTACTATAGCACAGTGAGCAGACAACCTCTTTCCTAATCCATAAGGACAATTTAACATGTACTAGTACCAGTGAGCAGACAACCTCTTTCCTAATCCATAAGGACAATTTAACATATACAATGTACTAGTACCAGTGAGCAGACGACCTCTTTCCCAATCCATAAGGACAATTTAACATGTACTAGTACCAGTGAGCAGACAACCTCTTTCCCAATCCATAAGGACAATTTAACATGTACTAGTACCAGTGAGCAGACGACCTCTTTCCCAATCCATAAGGACAATTTAACATATACAATGTACTAGTACCAGTGAGCAGACAACCTCTTTCCTAATCCATAAGGACAATTTAACATGTACTAGTACCAGTGAGCAGACGACCTCTTTCCCAATCCATAAGGACAATTTAACATGTACTAGTACCAGTGAGCAGACAACCTCTTTCCTAATCCATAAGGACAATTTAACATATACAATGTACTATAGCACAGTGAGCAGACAACCTCTTTCCTAATCCATAAGGACAATTTAACATGTACTAGTACCAGTGAGCAGACAACCTCTTTCCCAATCCATAAGGACAATTTAACATATACAATGTACTATAGCACAGTGAGCAGACAACCTCTTTCCTAATCCATAAGGACAATTTAACATGTACTAGTACCAGTGAGCAGACAACCTCTTTCCTAATCCATAAGGACAATTTAACATATACAATGTACTAGTACCAGTGAGCAGACGACCTCTTTCCCAATCCATAAGGACAATTTAACATATACAATGTACTATAGCACAGTGAGCAGACAACCTCTTTCCTAATCCATAAGGACAATTTAACATATACAATGTACTATAGCACAGTGAGCAGACAACCTCTTTCCTAATCCATAAGGACAATTTAACATATACAATGTACTATAGCACAGTGAGCAGACAACCTCTTTCCTAATCCATAAGGACAATTTAACATGTACTAGTACCAGTGAGCAGACAACCTCTTTCCCAATCCATAAGGACAAATTAAAATATACAATGTACTAGTACCAGTGAGCAGACAACCTCTTTCCTAATCCATAAGGACAATTTAACATGTACTAGTACCAGTGAGCAGACAACCTCTTTCCTAATCCATAAGGACAATTTAACATATACAATGTACTATAGCACAGTGAGCAGACAACCTCTTTCCTAATCCATAAGGACAATTTAACATGTACTAGTACCAGTGAGCAGACAACCTCTTTCCTAATCCATAAGGACAATTTAACATATACAATGTACTATAGCACAGTGAGCAGACAACCTCTTTCCTAATCCATAAGGACAATTTAACATGTACTAGTACCAGTGAGCAGACAACCTCTTTCCTAATCCATAAGGACAATTTAACATATACAATGTACTATAGCACAGTGAGCAGACAACCTCTTTCCTAATCCATAAGGACAATTTAACATATACAATGTACTAGTACCAGTGAGCAGACGACCTCTTTCCCAATCCATAAAGACAATTTAACATGTACTAGTACCAGTGAGCAGACAACCTCTTTCCCAATCCATAAGGACAATTTAACATATACAATGTACTAGTACCAGTGAGCAGACGACCTCTTTCCCAATCCATAAGGACAATTTAACATGTACTAGTACCAGTGAGCAGACAACCTCTTTCCCAATCCATAAGGACAATTTAACATATACAATGTACTATAGCACAGTGAGCAGACGACCTCTTTCCCAATCCATAAGGACAATTTAACATGTACTAGTACCAGTGAGCAGACAACCTCTTTCCCAATCCATAAGGACAATTTAACATGTACTAGTACCAGTGAGCAGACAACCTCTTTCCTAATCCATAAGGACAAATTAAAATATACAATGTACTAGTACCAGTGAGCAGACAACCTCTTTCCTAATCCATAAGGACAATTTAACATATACAATGTACTAGTACCAGTGAGCAGACGACCTCTTTCCCAATCCATAAGGACAATTTAACATGTACTAGTACCAGTGAGCAGACAACCTCTTTCCCAATCCATAAGGACAATTTAACATGTACTAGTACCAGTGAGCAGACAACCTCTTTCCTAATCCATAAGGACAAATTAAAATATACAATGTACTAGTACCAGTGAGCAGACAACCTCTTTCCTAATCCATAAGGACAATTTAACATATACAATGTACTAGTACCAGTGAGCAGACGACCTCTTTCCCAATCCATAAGGACAATTTAACATGTACTAGTACCAGTGAGCAGACAACCTCTTTCCCAATCCATAAGGACAATTTAACATGTACTAGTACCAGTGAGCAGACAACCTCTTTCCTAATCCATAAGGACAAATTAAAATATACAATGTACTAGTACCAGTGAGCAGACAACCTCTTTCCTAATCCATAAGGACAATTTAACATATACAATGTACTATAGCACAGTGAGCAGACAACCTCTTTCCTAATCCATAAGGACAATTTAACATGTACTAGTACCAGTGAGCAGACAACCTCTTTCCTAATCCATAAGGACAATTTAACATATACAATGTACTAGTACCAGTGAGCAGACGACCTCTTTCCCAATCCATAAGGACAATTTAACATGTACTAGTACCAGTGAGCAGACAACCTCTTTCCCAATCCATAAGGACAATTTAACATATACAATGTACTATAGCACAGTGAGCAGACAACCTCTTTCCTAATCCATAAGGACAATTTAACATGTACTAGTACCAGTGAGCAGACAACCTCTTTCCCAATCCATAAGGACAATTTAACATATACAATGTACTATAGCACAGTGAGCAGACAACCTCTTTCCCAATCCATAAGGACAATTTAACATATACAATGTACTATAGCACAGTGAGCAGACAACCTCTTTCCCAATCCATAAGGACAATTTAACATATACAATGTACTAGTACCAGTGAGCAGACGACCTCTTTCCCAATCCATAAGGACAATTTAACATGTACTAGTACCAGTGAGCAGACAACCTCTTTCCCAATCCATAAGGACAATTTAACATGTACTAGTACCAGTGAGCAGACAACCTCTTTCCCAATCCATAAGGACAATTTAACATGTACTAGTACCAGTGAGCAGACAACCTCTTTCCCAATCCATAAGGACAATTTAACATGTACTAGTACCAGTGAGCAGACAACCTCTTTCCCAATCCATAAGGACAATTTAACATATACAATGTACTATAGCACAGTGAGCAGACAACCTCTTTCCCAATCCATAAGGACAATTTAACATATACAATGTACTAGTACCAGTGAGCAGACGACCTCTTTCCCAATCCATAAGGACAATTTAACATGTACTAGTACCAGTGAGCAGACAACCTCTTTCCTAATCCATAAGGACAATTTAACATGTACTAGTACCAGTGAGCAGACGACCTCTTTCCCAATCCATAAAGACAATTTAACATGTACTAGTACCAGTGAGCAGACAACCTCTTTCCCAATCCATAAGGACAATTTAACATATACAATGTACTAGTACCAGTGAGCAGACGACCTCTTTCCCAATCCATAAGGACAATTTAACATGTACTAGTACCAGTGAGCAGACAACCTCTTTCCCAATCCATAAGGACAATTTAACATATACAATGTACTATAGCACAGTGAGCAGACGACCTCTTTCCCAATCCATAAGGACAATTTAACATATACAATGTACTAGTACCAGTGAGCAGACGACCTCTTTCCCAATCCATAAGGACAATTTAACATGTACTAGTACCAGTGAGCAGACAACCTCTTTCCCAATCCATAAGGACAATTTAACATGTACTAGTACCAGTGAGCAGACAACCTCTTTCCTAATCCATAAGGACAAATTAAAATATACAATGTACTAGTACCAGTGAGCAGACAACCTCTTTCCTAATCCATAAGGACAATTTAACATATACAATGTACTAGTACCAGTGAGCAGACGACCTCTTTCCCAATCCATAAGGACAATTTAACATGTACTAGTACCAGTGAGCAGACAACCTCTTTCCCAATCCATAAGGACAATTTAACATGTACTAGTACCAGTGAGCAGACAACCTCTTTCCTAATCCATAAGGACAAATTAAAATATACAATGTACTAGTACCAGTGAGCAGACAACCTCTTTCCTAATCCATAAGGACAATTTAACATATACAATGTACTAGTACCAGTGAGCAGACAACCTCTTTCCTAATCCATAAGGACAATTTAACATATACAATGTACTATAGCACAGTGAGCAGACAACCTCTTTCCCAATCCATAAGGACAATTTAACATATACAATGTACTATAGCACAGTGAGCAGACAACCTCTTTCCCAATCCATAAGGACAATTTAACATATACAATGTACTAGTACCAGTGAGCAGACGACCTCTTTCCCAATCCATAAGGACAATTTAACATGTACTAGTACCAGTGAGCAGACAACCTCTTTCCCAATCCATAAGGACAATTTAACATGTACTAGTACCAGTGAGCAGACAACCTCTTTCCTAATCCATAAGGACAATTTAACATGTACTAGTACCAGTGAGCAGACAACCTCTTTCCCAATCCATAAGGACAATTTAACATGTACTAGTACCAGTGAGCAGACAACCTCTTTCCTAATCCATAAGGACAATTTAACATATACTAGTACCAGTGAGCAGACAACCTCTTTCCCAATCCATAAGGACAATTTAACATGTACTAGTACCAGTGAGCAGACAACCTCTTTCCTAATCCATAAGGACAATTTAACATGTACTAGTACCAGTGAGCAGACAACCTCTTTCCCAATCCATAAGGACAATTTAACATGTACTAGTACCAGTGAGCAGACAACCTCTTTCCTAATCCATAAGGACAATTTAACATATACAATGTACTAGTACCAGTGAGCAGACAACCTCTTTCCTAATCCATAAGGACAATTTAACATATACAATGTACTATAGCACAGTGAGCAGACAACCTCTTTCCTAATCCATAAGGACAATTTAACATGTACTAGTACCAGTGAGCAGACAACCTCTTTCCCAATCCATAAGGACAATTTAACATGTACTAGTACCAGTGAGCAGACAACCTCTTTCCTAATCCATAAGGACAATTTAACATGTACTAGTACCAGTGAGCAGACAACCTCTTTCCTAATCCATAAGGACAATTTAACATGTACTAGTACCAGTGAGCAGACAACCTCTTTCCTAATCCATAAGGACAATTTAAGATGTACAATGTACTATAGCACAGTGAGCAGACAACCTCTTTCCTAATCCATAAGGACAATTTAAGATGTACTAGTACCAGTGAGCAGACAACCTCTTTCCTAATCCATAAGGACAATTTAACATGTACTAGTACCAGTGAGCAGACAACCTCTTTCCTAATCCATAAGGACAATTTAACATGTACTAGTACCAGTGAGCAGACAACCTCTTTCCTAATCCATAAGGACAATTTAACATGTACTAGTACCAGTGAGCAGACAACCTCTTTCCTAATCCATAAGGACAATTTAACATGTACTAGTACCAGTGAGCAGACAACCTCTTTCCTAATCCATAAGGACAATTTAAGATGTACAATGTACTATAGCACAGTGAGCAGACAACCTCTTTCCTAATCCATAAGGACAATTTAAGATGACAAACACTGCTGTTCATGTTAGTTTATATCCTCATTAGCTGGGTCACTACATTTCCTTGCTCACTAAAACTTTGTAGCTATGGTAACAAAGGTTTTTTTGGTTTGTATACAGAAAATGTCATGCTGTTTTGATACTGATATATTATTGCCACCTCACGTTCACATTTGATACACAAAAAATATATTATATATAAGACTGCTGAAGGTGTTTTCCATTAATTCTTAACAAAGGCGTCGTTTCACAAGACTGCCATTTTTCAGTTAACGGTCTCAGTAAGATTCCTTTGACTGGATCGCTCTCTTTTCATTTGTTATGACCTTTGCAATAGATAGCTTTAAAACAGTGTCACCTGCAACAAACAGATGCTAAGTGTTTTCTAAATAACAACCTCCCTGTCAGTCTTTATTTGTTCTTTTTGCAGAACACAAGAATATCGCTGGTTAAATTTCCAGATGCACATTTCTTCTGTGATTAAATATTGCCATTTAGTTGAGTAAATGTAATTTATATCTAGAATCAAGCATTAAGTGAACATCTGTTTTGGATTGATAGTTTAAATATGGTAATACATGTATGGTACTATTTGCAAAAATATTGCTATATAATTCAAACTCTTATTGGTAATAATGATTTTATGAATATTTAAAGCAAATAAATAAGCTTCTTGAGTAAAGGATTTTAAAGTTTACACAAATGAATACAGTAATAAGTGAAAATGACTTCATATGATGGCCATATTTCTCGTTCCAGCCAGTGCTCCACAACTGGTGTAACAAAGGCCGTGGTATGTACTATCCTGTCTGTGGGATGATGCATATAAAAGATCTCTTGCTGCTAACAAAAACGAGTAGCCCATAAAGTGGTGACAGTGGGTTTCCTCTCTCAATATCTGTGGTCCTTAACCATATGTCTGATGCCATATAACCATAAATAAAATGTGTTGAGTGCGGCCTTAAATATAACATTTCTTTCCTTTCTTCATATGATGGCCATGAAGTAAAATGGTATTTGGACTCTTGTCTTGAATCGGAGATGCACAAAATGAACTTTGAGCCTTGCCTACACCAGCATCACGAGTTGAAGCCGTTAATGTTATTTATAGTCTCATACATGTGATTAGTCTGTTATTTTATATTGGCAGACCTCATAACCTGAATGTTTACTTCATAACTAGGGGCAGGTCGACATAGCCCAGTGTTAGAGCACTCGCTTTGTGCGTGGTCCGTGTCGAATCAACCCCCCGTCGGTCGGCCCATTGGGCTATATATTATATATTTCTCATCCCAGCCAGTGCACCACAACTGGTATACCAAAGGCTGTGGTATGTGCTATCTTGTCTGTGGGATGGTGCATATAAAAGATCCCTTGCTACTAATGGAAAAGAAAATGTAGCGGGTTTCCTCTCTAAGACTATATGTCCAAATTATCAAACATTTGACATGCAATAGCCGATGATTAATAAATCAATGTGCTCTAGTGGTGTCCTTAAACAAAACAAAGTTCATAACTAGTTTGGACATACACTACTATAATTATGTTACAGCTGTAGAGTCGAGTATATTAGAAAATTCCACATGTATTGTATTGAATGGATGAATGCTGAATATTACACACCAGCTACTTGTTTTATGAACATTGAAAATTTAGCTTGACTTCGATTGTCGATTGCTGTGAAATACCTGACTGATTTGTATTGAATCAGTTGATAAATTCAAAGTGATACTATAATACCACACAATATGAACTTCTTCAGATTACCTACAATGTTCAGAATGGTGGTATTAAATGCAGGTTATTGTTTCAGAAGATTAAAAATAATGTATTTGTTGTGCTATATACTGTTTAAAAAATATGCAATTTTGTAAAATATATATACATTTTATAATTTGTTTTACTAACCTTTGTTAATATTGTGTGTGATTATGCATGAATGCATGCCATTAAAAAACAAGAGCGGATCACATTGGTACTGTCAGATCATCTTAAATTGATATAGCCTGTTTTGAAAAGATAAAAGTGCAATCTTGTATTGACTTTGGATGGTGTGATGACTGTGGGTAATTATTCTTGTTATACAGAGGTTAGCACAAATCTGATGCTCAGATCTTTGGAAGATTGAAGTATCGGAAGATTTCTACTTTCTGTAGTCTGTGAAAAAACATTCTGCATCTTCATACACATAAACATTCTTATTAATTACCTAAATATCACATTGTTGAACATTCTGCATCTTCATACACATAAACATTCTTAATAATTACCTAAATATCACATTGTTGAACATTCTGCTTCTTCGTACACATTAACATTCTTATTAATTACCTAAATATCACATTGTCGAACATTCTGCATCTTCGTACACATAAACATTCTTATTAATTACCTAAATATCACATTGTCGAACAGAAATTTAATAAAATATATTTGAGATTTTGTTTTACTCACTATACAACCATCCATGAGGAAGGAAATGTTTTATTTAATAACGCACTCAACACATTTTATTTACGGTTATATGGCGTCAGACATATGGTTAAGGACCACACAGATATTGAAGGAGGAAACCCGCTCTTGCCACTTCATTGGCTATTCTTTTCGATTGGCAGCAAGGGATCTTTTATATCCAGCATCCCATAGACAGGATAGCACATACCATGGCCTTTGATGTACCAGTCGTTGTGCACTGGACAACCATCCATAAAGTCATTTCATAAAATTGTTATATAGCATCTCCCCACACCGTAATGTGTATTCACACAGTGAAAGATAAGAGGTATGTAAAGAAGTAAACTATTTGTTTTCCTGTCTTCTAATTAGTAATTTATGTCAGTGTGGCTGGACCATCCATCAGCCTCGTTTCCTGCTATAAACAACAGGTCACCTTGTTATAATACCTGCGTCTTTCTACCTGTGCATACGTATACAGATGGACACTCAAGAGTTTTCACCTGTAACTTGCCAGGTAATTGGGAAAATTCCGCGGAGACAGTTGAGTTGTGAACTTTTGAGGACCCAGGAACAATGCTGTTAATCACATACACACTGCTCCTGTTTTAAACACACAGCACGGATTTGCTCTAAGTCGTTCCTGCGTAATGCTATTCAGAAGCTGACCTTTGCACATTATACCAAGCGTGAACTAAGCACTTTATTTGTCACAAAGTATGGATCATGAATGCACATTGAAAGCCCATATTTGAAATTACATAGCTCATATCCAGCAGATTTATTCTGCAGTATGTCTCTATTTAAAAGTACTTAGCTCATATCCAGCAGATGTATTCTGCAGTATGTCTCTATTTAAAAGTACATAGCTCATATCCAGCAGATGTATTCTGCAGTATGTCTCTATTTAAAGTTACACAGCTCATATCCAGCAGATGTATTCTGCAGTATGTCTCTATTTAAAGTTACATAGCTCATATCCAGCAGATGTATTCTGTAGCATGTCTCTATTTAAAGTTACATAGCTCATATCCAGCTGATGTATTCTGTAGTATGTCTCTATTTAAAATTACATAGCTCATATCTAGTAGATGTATTCTGCAGTATGTCTCTATTTAAAATTACATAACTTATATCTATTTGAAATTACATAACTTATATCTAGCAGGTGTATACTGTACTATGTTATAAATGTAACTGGAACAGTACACCAAAGCATTTAATTTAAGCCTTTTTTCAACCTCTGCCCCCAACATTAAATATGTGTCAAAAATACAGTAAATTATTTAACCACACCACTAGAGCACATTGATTTATTAATCATTGGCTTTTGGATGTCAAACATAGTCCTTGTTGAGTAAGGTGCTTAGGTCCTATAAAAGCGCACACCCAGGCGTTTGCATTATAATAATATGGACATACGGGTCAAGTAGGTTAACCATTAATACAAATAGTTCTTTGACCAATTTCATGCTTCAAAATAAATGTTGAAATAATTGCACAATATGAATTAATGTTGAATATATCATCATCTTTTGCATTAAAATAATGCACCGAAAATTATATCAACAAATTGTGTGAAACAAACTTCAAAATATGTATAATTAAAAGATAACATATTTGATGTACTTCATATGAGTTCCGTCAGTGAGCACATTGTGCTATTTCTTGTTCCAGCCAGTGTACCACAATTGGTATATCAAAGGCCGTGGCATGTACTACCCTGTCTGTGGGATGGTGCATATAAAAGATCGAAAAAGAGTAGCCCACGAAGTGGCGACAGCAGGTTTCCTCTCTCGATATCTGTGTTTCTATATTCCTATCTCAATATCTGTGTGGTCCAACGCCATATAACCGTAAATAAAATATGTTGAGTGCATCGTTAAATAAAACATTTCTTTCTTTTATATGAGTTGAGGCCTCTGAAAATTGTGAGAATGATTGTTTCGTTTGAGCGCTGCTCGCACAAATCTCATTTTGCGTAATCTATTTTTTGTTCACGCACCACTTACGTGGATATAACGGGTTATGAAAAAAGAAAATGGATTACATGGATTTATTTCTGCATAACTTATAAATGGGACATGCAGATGTTCAATTCTCAGAGGCATTGAGTTTAATATTCAGGATGGTGGATTATTTAGAAGAAGGAAGAAGGAAATATTCTATTTATTTAACGATGCACTCAACACATTTTATTTTTATGGTTATATGGCACCAGACATATGGTTAACGACCACACAGATAATGAGAGAGGAAACCCGCTGTCGCCACTTCATGGGCTACTCTTTTCGATTAGCAGCAAGATATCTTTTATATGCACCATCCCACAGACAGGGTAGTACATACCATGGCCTTTGATATACAAGCTGTGGTGCACTGGCTAGAACGAGAAATAGCCAAATGGGCCCACCGACGGGGATCGATCCCAGACCAACCATGCATCCTGCCCGATTATTTAGAAGATGACAGTTTGGACTGTATGTCCACAGAGTGTACTGGTGTCAGCTGTAATATAAATTGAATTAAAATGTCGGTGTTTTCTTTGGGTACATTTTATCATGTTGACTCTGCTCATAGACATTTGTGACACATAAACATTCTGTTTTGTTGTGCTTGTCACTATTTCTCTTTTAAGTTTTGAATGGAAATCACACACGTGGCTGGTACATGTAGCACATACTAACCACTAAACTTATGTATACAACATTCTGTGAAGTTATCTTGAACAGTTTTAGAGTTGTGTTCCAAAAACAATGAATTTGGTCATTCTGGCTATTTGTTTCCATGGTAACAGAAAAATATCAGAAAAGAAAACTCCCCGATAGGAAAAGGCACTACCATGCAGACCACAAGAGTGATATGTGCACAAAGTTTCACGAAGTAATCTTCAATGGTTTTGGACTTGTATTCTAGAAATAGGGAATCAAACAGTGAATTTGGCTAAATTTGTTTTGGAGTTGTATTCTAGAAATAGGGAATCAAACAGTGAATTTGGCTAAATTTGTTTTGGAGTTGTATTCTAGAAATAGGGAATCAAACAGTGAATTTGGCTAAATTTGTTTTGGAGTTGTGTTCTAGAAACAGGGAATCAAACAGTGAATTTGCTAAAAACTAAAATTCATAGTAACAGAATTTTTTTTAAAAACAATTGTTTCCATGGTAATAGAACAAATATTGTTGAAACGTCTGTCATAACAAAAGGCCACTACCAGACCACTAGATTAATATGTGTTCCATGTTCCATCAAGTTATCTTCAACGGTTTTGGAATGGTGTTCTAGAAACACTACCGGATGGGCACATGGATGGTGCCTATTTTAATACATGTATCTCCACATTACATAGGGTAGTTCTACAAATGTTCACATGTTGGTAATGGTGGTTTGGGGAGAGGGTTTAAAACTGCCCACAAAGTTTTAACGGAACTAGTGTTTTGTCTTTTAGTCAACATTTTAAATGTCATTTCTAAATCTAAAACATTATCACTAAATGTTCTTAATATTTTTAATATTCTGATTTTCATTATGTATATTCTTATACTATTGCTTAAAACTTATAAAATTACAATAAAATCTTTTTCTTTTATTTTATATTAGTACTAATAAATCGTGGATTTCGCTGTGGCTGCTTTGGATAGGTTTTAATACTAAATACGGGACTGGACGTAGCCCAGTGGTAAAGTGCTCGCTTGATGCGCAGTCAGTTTGAGATCGATCCCCATCGGTGGGCCCATTGGGCTATTTCTCGTTCCAGCCATTGTACCAGGACTGGTATATCAAAGGCCATGGTATGTGCTATCCTGCCTGTGAGATGGTGCATATAAAATATCCCTTGCTACTAATGGCAAAATGTAGTGGGTTTCCTCTCTAAGACTATATGTCAAAATTACCAAATGTATAACATCCAATAGCCAATGATTAATGAATCAGTGTGCTCTAGTGGTGTTGTTAAACAAAACAAACTTTAATGCTAGATAAAATACAGCTTATTAATAATGTAGGGTTTTCCTACATGTTTATCTGTAATCTCAAGCAGTCAGGGAGCTGTGACGACATCTATCAAGTCAGCTGAACGACTCCCTATTCACAAGAAATATAATTAAATTAAAATGACTTGATGCTCCACTGTTAGCCGAGTTGTGTGTAATCATGCGTACCTCAGTTTGTACTCCTATCTTTAAAAATGATAAACAACAATATAATTAACATTTTTCACTAAGTATGTGGATTAATCGTTTGCTTCAGGCACTTTTTGATTGAGTGACCATTTTAAAAGTCATCTCACATTTTGGGTTCATTTTCTATAGTACTAAGACTTGGATGTTGTCTTGATTTGGATTTAGGGTAAGAAAAATTGTTTTATATCAAATTTATAAGCTGTATCTGTTGTCAAAGGTTTTTTTTAAGGTTTTTAAAAATATAGTATATGAAAATCCCAACCTGGGAAACATGGTTTAAATTTCTAGCCAGTGTTTCAGCAGCTATCAGCTGCCTTCATCTGGGGATCTATCTATGCAGTGCACCATGAATGGTATAACAAAGGCCGTGGTATGTGCTATCCCATCTGTGGGATGATGCATATCATAATAATAATATTAATAATAATAATAATAATAATAATAATAATAATACTTTATTTAAAGAAGGTAACTCAATTAGTACAAAACTATTCTCCCTTGAAGCCTTCTCTACAAACCTACCGGCCTTGGTGGTGTCGTGGTTAGGCCATCAGTCTACAGGCTGGTAGGAACTGGGTTCGGATCCTAGTCGAGGCATGGGATTTTTAATCCAGATACCGACTCCAAACCCTGAGTGAGTGCTCCGCAAGGCCGTGGTGTGTGCTATCCCATCTGTGGGATGATGCATATCATAATAATAATATTAATAATAATAATAATAATAATAATACTTTATTTAAAGAAGGTAACTCAATTAGTACAAAACTATTCTCCCTTGAAGCCTTCTCTACAAACCTACCGGCCTTGGTGGTGTCGTGGTTAGGCCATCAGTCTACAGGCTGGTAGGAACTGGGTTCGGATCCTAGTCGAGGCATGGGATTTTTAATCCAGATACCGACTCCAAACCCTGAGTGAGTGCTCCGCAAGGCTTAATGGGTAGGTGTAAACCACTTGCACTGACTAGTGATCCATAACTGGTTCAACATAGGCCATGGTTTGTGCTATCCTGCCCGTGGGAAGTGCAAATAAAAGATCCCTTGCTGCTAATCGGAAAGAATAGCCCATGTAGTGGAGACAGCGGGTTTCCTCTCAAAATCTGTGTGGTCCTTAACCATATGTCTGATGCCATATAACCATAAATAAAATGTGTTGAGTGCGTCGTTAAATAAAACATTTCTTTCTTTCTCTACAAACCAAAGTGAATTACATTATAATAATATATAATATATGTAATATAAACTATACCATATATAGAAATGTACAAGGCAGATGTGTTTAGACAACTCAGTTTCATAGTACTTAACAATATGGACAGTGATGATTTCATCTTATCAAAATAGTATTTAAAACAATTCTTTTTAAATATATTAAGACTCATAGACCTTTTGACATCAATGGGCAAGCTGTTCCATATAGCAACACCAGAGTACTGAAGACTTTTCATGAAGTGTTCAATTTTTGGTTTTGGTGCTAAAACATTTCCCTCATTTGTGGAGTGCAAGCCATAGTTAGATTATATTTCACTGAAAATATTTTATAGATATGGAGGAGCAATGCCATTTAGAGATTTATAAACAAGAATAGCTTTTTGGTATTCAACCTTTTTGTCCATTGTTAGCCATATAAAAGACACCTTGCTGTTAATGGGACAATGTAGCAGGTTTCCTCTCTAAGACTGTATGTCAAAATTACCAAATGTTTGATATCTAATATAGCTGATGATTAATAAATCAATGTACTCGATAGTGGTGTTGTTAAACAAAACAAACTTTAAACTTTTTTATCTGGGTAATATGATTCTCTTAACACTATATGTAATATCTAATTTCAGTTAAGATTCTTATTGTGTAAAATATTTGATTTTGAAAATTTATTTTTATAAATTTCTAAAAACAAACTCTTACCGGTATACATTATTTAAAAATATCTTTTTAATGTATCATCTCTTTTGAAATTCTTTCTAATGACTGGTATAATGGCAGATCTGTGTAGCAGTAGAAAATAAAACTGGATTCTCCTTGTGATATATTGACCATGTCCACAAAACACCTAATGGGTGATGATCAACAGTTTGCAATGCTCAGTGTACTGTGAATGTTGAGTGTACTGGCCATGTCACAACACAGTCACACAACATAGGTAAGTGGACTCTGTCAGAAACTCAAATCTAGTCAAACAACACTGAGTCTGTAGTCTTATATTAGTTCAGAACTCTAGAAAACCTGTGTTAGCCATAGAAAACCTGTGTTAACCATAAAAAACCTGTGTTAACCACAGAGAACCTGTGTTAACCATAGAATAACTGTGTTAACCAGCTAGTTTTTATCCATTCCATTGTATAGAGGAAATCAAAACTGGAATCTGTCTCAGCTTGATATATAAACAGTAACTGTCTCAGTCAGACAAAGGGACATAGCCCAGTGGTAAAACGCTTGCCTGTTGTGCTGTCAGTCTAGGATCAATCCCCGACAGTGGGCCCATGCATTGAGCTATTTCTCATCCCAGCTAGTGCACCACAACTGGTATATCAAAAGTTGTGGTGTGTGCTATCCTGTCTGTGGGATGGGACATATAAAAGATCCCTTGCTGCTAATGAAAAAATGTAGCAGGTTTCCTCTCTGAGACTATATGTCAAAATAAACATATGTTTGACATACAGTAGGCGATGATTAATAAATCAATATGCTCTAGAAGTATCATTATACAAAACAAACTTTAATTTTTTAAACAGTCTTTCATAGATTTGTAATTCATAAACTGCAGACCTAGTATGTAGCTGATATTAACTAACCATCAGATTTCAGGTTTGGCCGATGGGTTAATTTAAATCTGTCTCAGTTCTATAGACATGTTAAAGCCAGAAGGATTTACCCGTGTTTGTAACACTGCATAATCCAACACTCTGTCTAAACCAACTCCAACTCCTACATCTGTCTGCTTTAGACAGTTAATCACTGCATGTTCATGCTATCTACATTGTAAACATTACTAAGTAAAATCAAACAGTGTGGGAAAACCCCCATCCCAACAAAGTGGCTGCTATTAGGAAATATGTGTACAACTGGGGCAGATAATGTAAACTTGTGACAACACTGTAAGTGTGTACTGTCACATGTTATCAAAAGCCAGTGCAATCCTCCCTGGCTACAGGTTAAATAAGGCACCTCCCCTGATGATATCAAGTAACCAGCCTCGGTGGTGTGGTGGTATAAGCCATCGGATATAAGACTGGCAGGTACTGGGTTATAAGACTGGCAGGTACTGGGTTATAAGACTGGCAGGTACTGGGTTATAAGACTGGCAGGTACTGGGTTCGCTGGGTTCTCTGGGCTGGTGTAACACCACTACACCCTCTTTTTTTTTTCTCACCAACCACTAACAATTAACAAGTAACCCACTGTCCTGGACAGACAGCCCAGATAGCTGAGGTGTGTGCCCTGGATAGTGTGCTTGAACCTTAATTGAATATAAGCACAAAAATAAGTTGGAATGAATGAGTGAATGATATATCACATACTGTGTTGGTGGTGACGAGGAGTTAAAGAATGCCCCTCCACTGATGATATCACATACCCAGTTGGTGGTGACGAGGAGTGGTGCCATCTCTTTGATGTGATCAACCACCACCTAATCACTGGCTTCAACACGGCTCAGCCTTTGTCATCACATCCTGCCCATGATGGTTTATTTCAACTATAGGAGCGGACACTTTAAGTGTATTCTGAAATTACTTTATATATATATATATATATATATATATATATATATATATATATATATATATATACATTGTAACATCCCCTAATGCACGGTTACAGGTATACAGTTTTTAATGATCTATGAGCAATAACAGATGATACTTTTCTCTTTAATATTATGTACAACATTTCTATGTTTTTGTCATTCCAACTTTACTGCTATGCCTTCGCCTCCCTGTCTGCCTTTGCCTGCCTGTCTTTCTGTCTTGTCTACTGTCTGTCTATCTATTGTCTGTCTACTGTCTCTCTATCTATTGTCTGTCTACTGTCTGTCCACTGTCTATCTATTGTCTGTCTGCTGTCTGTCTACTGCCTGTCTGTCTACTGTCTGTCTAGCTATTGTCTGTCTACTGGCTGTCTGTCTACTGGCTGTCTGTCTACTGTCTATTGTCTGTCTACTGTCTGTCTAACTATTGTCTGTCTACTGTCTGTATATCTATTGTCTGTCTACTGTCTGTCTGTCTACTGTCTATTGTCTGTCTACTGTCTGTCTAGCTATTGTCTGTCTACTGTCTATTGTCTGTCTACTGTCTGTCTACTGGCTGTTTGTCTACTGTCTGTCTGTCTACTGTCTATTGTCTGTCTACTGTCTGTCTACTGTATGTCTGTCTACTGTCTGTCTATCTGTTGTCTGTCTATGGTCTGCCTATCAACTGCATGTCTGTTTACTGTCTACCGTCTTGTCTGTCTGTCTACTGTCTGTCTATCTACTGTCTGTCTATATACTGCCTGTCTCTCTACTGTCTGTCTATCTACTGCTTGTCTCTCTACTGTCTATCTATTGTCTGTCTACTGCCTGCCTGCCTCCCTGCCTGCCTGCCTCCCTGCCTGCCTAGCTATTCGTCCGTCCATCCATCCATCCATCCATCCATCCATCCATCCCATCCATCCATCCCATCTGTCTGTCTGACAAGCTGGTTACTTATAATATAGATATACAGTTTATTTTTATCATTAGAAAGCTATGTAATATGTACTTGTTCCATTAGGACTATAAAACAATGCAGCTGAACAGGTTTCTGTTTGTATACTTTACCTATATTTACCTGTGTTAATAAAGCAAGCTCTCTGCTGTTAGGTGGTAAGTCGGTGTTTATCAAAGATTTATGAGCTATCTCGCTCTTGACTGAGTTATATGGAGTTCGTGATAAACGCAAAGCATGAGGGAACGTATTGTGAATGCACTGGCCATTGTTGTCATATATATATTATTTTCAATCTCGGGTAATGTGAACCAATCCTGCTTCAGTTTTGATAGGAAATATAAAAATCAGGCGGGTATATACACCCCGATGACGGTTGAGCTGACGAGTGCAGCCTTGCTATTATTATAAATATTTATTCTTTATCTACCGGCCACTCAAAATGTAATGAGGTGTGGGTGGAAACGCAGAGGTGGATCTATGTGCTTTCATTGACGGGTTTGTTTGTATGTGCGAGAGCCCGAATGTTCTCCACTGTTGACACAAGCATCACACACTGACATCCAGTGAGGAATGTTCAATTTGATGACCAGTCATAACAGCCACGAGTATAATTGTGTGTGTGTGTGTGCGGCGGGTCGGAAGGATTTTCGAGACGGACATCAATCCACTATATAGCTTACAGGTTAAGATAACAGGTGTATTCGTGAACGTCTGGTGCAAGCTGTAATGCTGATCCAAACACCTTGATGCATGGTCGCCTCTGTGTTTCCACAGCCTCAAGGGATTCCACTGTACCCACTCATTCACACTTGGCTAAACCTGGCTGCTGTCATTGTTTTCGGTAGCTACAACTTTTATTTGTCTCAAAGCTGCAGTAGAGCGCTGATGACTTGGGAGCAAGTGTATTTGGATGTATTTCTTATGTGGATTAAGTTGAGGAAGAGAATGGGATAATGTCTTCAGGTCCTTGGTGTGGAATTATACCTACAGGTGAAATAAAGTTCTTTAGATTAAGCATTGCTTCTGCAGTATGAAATCAGTGTGGGTAATTAAATGAAAAATATCACTGATATTCCGTTTTGTGTCAGCCTACTGTACATGTGTCTCGTATATGAAAACACTGCTTTTTAAACTGGGCCTGCCCGCACAAGGAACCTTTGTACTGACTTATGGATTAATTCCATGTGAATGGGTAAGAGAGAAAACACTTTTGTCGTGTCTTTTCAAGTGCCTGCTTGTGGTCTTCTTATTATCGGAGATATATAGGTAAAAGCATTCAAGTTGTGTGAAAAGTTTCACACCGAAAAGGACTTATTGGATACATTCTGTGTGCTTTACTTACAGTGGCGTTACTGCTGTGCAAAATTAGTTTGAATGAAAAAGTTAGTGAAATACTTGTGTCATGTGTCTGGGATGATCTAACAACTGCTTCAGGTTGGTGTTTTTAGAAGTACTTTGTTGGTGAGGTTAGTTGCAACCAGATGGTTTGAGACATTTTGTGTGTATTCTACTAAATACTAAATACACACTAAAAAAAAAAAAAATTGATTTTTTTTTTGTGTGTATTCTATAAGAAACTGTAAATTTTCACATTTCGGCAAAGAATATACAAAATGACTGCGATCATATTTAAATCATGTACATGTATAAGACGAAAACATATTTTGTCAAGTTGATTTATCTAAGAATGGTTGGCAGTGTTATTACGGTTGCTATGTTGGATATGCAAAATGGATATGAATCTGTTTGGAAATCTCTAAAAGACTGATGTCTTTGACAATGATTAAGAAACACGTATCTACGCCTTCCCTCCACTACGGCCAGCCAAACCTGACGGTCAAACAGCTGAATGTTGACCAGAGCTATGAGGATGAGTATACCAGCGATCCTGAATGTCAGATGTTCCGTAACGATCGCGTTGCCAACTGCTGCCACAGTGCGTCGGAGGCATCCCCCAAACCTCTGCGCAAAACGGTGGAACGGAAGAAGAAACGACGGGCACCCCAACCTCCTGGGAGATCGGTGTCCATGCGGGATCCTAATAACAGAGCATTCATAATGGTCAAGCAGCCATCAACCGACACAGAATCATTGAGTGACGTTGTTTCTCAGATGTCAAAATCTCCTGCCGACGCTAATTTGATTCCTTCTAATTCTGGCGCAAGTTTTTCCGTTTCTCTGCAGGATTTCAGTAGCAACACCGCTGTTGTAGTCACGCAGATCTCTACAGATTCAGAATCACTGTGTGATGTGAGCTCTCAGAGTCCAAAGTCTCCATCAGTTCTTGAGACAGCAGGCACTTCTCCAGGCCAGTCGCCAAGAGACAAGTCGAGACTGAAAGCTTTGCAGAGAGCTCTGGCTTCTCCAAGGAATGTACGCAAGAATTCAAAGAAATATATCAATCAGGAAAATGATGGTGCTACCAATTTTCGGGTGAGGAAAAATGCTACTGTGGAACCACCTGATTTTTCTGTATGGACATTTGTCTACTTACCAGAACATTTTGAAATTGGATGCGAATTTGAGGTGAGATTTAATACAAATTTATAAATATTACAAGGGATTTTTTCATGTAATGTAATTTACAATTACTGATAGTGTTTTAAAATTTTATTTAGACTGGTAAAAAAAAAAATTCAGGATTTAATTTATGGTCTAATTTGGTAATCATTTTAACATATTTATTTCCATAAATTAAATGGCTTTGGTATAATACATCAACCAAACAGAATATTTATAAACTTTAGTACACTGAGATAGACTTAGGAATTCTTTACAATTATTAATATATCAATAATTGAAGTACTTTTAAAAAACATTACCAAGACTAGTTAGTACTTAAAGTCAAAAATACACATTTATATAGTAGATTAAAAGCATATTTTGCATATAATGTATATATATAAAAGGACTGGCTGCAAGTTACCCAAATTATGAGGCCCTCTCCTAATTATTAATAATATGCTACAATATTGTTTCTAGCAATTGTTTTTTTAAATTTATAAACATTTAAAATCAAATAAAGGAATATTGTGAAAAAACAGTAATGGGAATGAAAAAAAGAAAAAAGAAGAAAGAAATGGAAGTAAATAATTGTTTAGAAGTATACATTTAATATTGTGGTTTTCTAATATATATATAACACATATAACTGTACATTATGAAGTAAATGCTCATGCTTGGGTTAATGGATTATTTATTTTATTATTGGGTCTCAGTGGAAATGTTGCTGAGTATACTGTCGTAAAATTAAAAATAAATTTTTATTATTCATCCCATCTGTCTGTCCATCCATCCATCCATCCATCCATCCATCCACCCATCCATCCATCCATCCATCCATCCATCCATCCATCCATCCATGAGTCAGTCATTACATATACACCTACCCACCTGCCTTTTTAAAGAGCTATTACAAAGGAATAGGTTTCTTTTCGTACCTAATAAAACACCATCTAATATGCTGATTTATTTAAAAGACCAAACTGGCTCTGTCATTAGAATCTTTTCAACCTCCACCCCCTCACACAATAATTGGCAAGTTGTCCCCCCCAAAAAAAAGTCGCTGTTTGCAAAGTGGGAGCCCATGCCGTTGTTACTGATATGGATGAAAACAGTAGTTCTTTGTACCATGTGTTTCTTTCATTCATTTGATACTGTCATCTCACTTACAATACAGATGACATATACCACTGGCTGGTGTATTACTGCTGCATTGTGTACTGTCACAGTACTTCCATTAGGAAGCAGCCATCTGTATCCCAGGACATGTATTTTCAGCCATCCGTGATATTTGTGAGGTCACAACCTAAAAACAACCATTGAGAATCATTGAAATTCATGAAGAATGTCAATTCATTTTTTTATTAAATATGTTTAGAAAATCTGCTTCGATGATTTATCATGCATGTGGATCTGGTTTTCTTCTCCTTTTTTTTCTTTTTTTTAATCCGAGTCATAAGCTTTACAAACTGGTTTAGAGAATGTACTTGAGTACCTGAGTTATTGGGCTGAATTTACAAAGCCTGTTTTGCTTAAATGCATTTATTTAAGCATTGTAAATAGATGTAATTAAACTTGTGTGATGTAATTAAACATGTGTGATGTAATTAAACATGTGTGAGACAAAAACAGGCTTTGTAACTTCAACCCATTGTTTTTATGGAGCAGCTAGATTATAGTCTGTCCCACAGTGAACTCTTTTTTTTCATACTATGGAATTTACTGCAAGTTATTTATTTCTGAGCTGACTGATTTGTAGATTTGCAAATTGCACATGCAAATAGTAATTTTTTTGTCATTTCCAAAAGACTTTTAATTGTTTTCTTACATCAAACCAAACTGAAGTTATTTACAAAAAACATTTTTATAGACTGATGGGATGGACTATATAGGTATACCGTATTTGATGTATTAAGTGTCCTGCTCCAGTAAGCGTCCTCCAAGCGTTACAAAAATAAGGGAAATGAAAGCTAATTAGCACCCCACCAACCTTGATAATTTACATACAGTATTTACTGAACACTGTCAAATGACCAGCTCCACTCTTGAACAGATTTTACTCAAATTCAGTTCATATATAACACACACCATTTTATAAATTGTACATTATGTTGAGTATGTACGGTACTGTGGGAAACTCTTTATCTGGTTTATTTGCAATTAGTGTATTGCACAGTACTAAATGTGTACTTGTAGTAATTTTCATAGATATTTATCTTGAAACACATTAACTCTTTATTATATGTGACTCCAAAATAATTTGAATTTGATGATTGCACGTCTTGTACTTTTGATCTCAGTATTTGGGCCACAAATCAAATGGACAAGCTCAGTGGAAACAATTAATGTAGGTCAAACACTCAGCTGGTTTAATTCCATGTTTACTTGATGATATTGGCTTGGTTAAATTTAGTATTTTTCATACCAATTATGTTACTTACAATAAAGAGCACTGTTACATTTTACATTTGTCCTATATAAAGTCATTTTGCATAAATATGAAAAATTGTGTGCATTTTCGCACTGATATATTTTCGTATTGATAAAATCTCTGACACATGCACAGCATTTTAAGCATCCGAGAGAACACAGTGGGTTCCAAAAATACTTGGCTTCTTTTTATTATGTGTTTTATAATATTAGTTTTATTTTTGTGGCATTTTGATGTTCATTTCTCTTTTCTTTTTTTTTAGTGACTCCTACTTTAAATAAAATTGCAGAATGTTAACATTTTGTGTGTGTGTGTGTGTTTGTATGTTGTGTGTGTGTAAGTGTGTGTAAGTGTGTGCATCATGTGTGTGTGTGTGTGTGTGTGTGTGTGTGTGTGTGTGTGCTTGCATGCTTGCGTGCTTGTAAGATGTACATGTTAAATCTATTATACTTCGATTGCTAGCATTTAGAATGATGCACATAATAAATTGTGGCTGAATGTCTGAAAACCTGAACATAGTATATGTTACATTCAAATATGCTGTCCATGAGTACATGCCAAATTAAATATAAAGTGCCTCCCTTTTTACATATTTTAAGCCCCTGGGCACTTAATACATCAAATATGGCATTCAAACCTAGTAGATTAGGTATATAGTGAACATCAGTAGATTATTTAAAGTCAGACCTCTACTGACCAGTAGATGGTGGTATTTCATGAGGTGTTCACGTAGTGTTGAAGGAGCCATCTTAAGGGTCATAGGTCATAGGATCGGTCTCACGGCAGACCATTTCCAATTGTTTCCTGACCTGTGTATATGCCAAGCCCATGGTTTGATCTTAAAACATTGGTATTAAATGATTAGTCTCATGTACAAGTCGAAATAAATGTTTGTTAATTGATTTGTTTAAAAAGAGAACCATGGAATTCTAACTTTGTAATGAATTATTGCTAGAACTTGCATAAAAACTTATTATTAAGTTTATAAATAAAAAAGTTTCTCGACCAATTACCATCTAAATGCTTATCGTAAAAATCTTTTTTTTTTTAAACAGGAGTAAAGCAATTATAATATGCATGCAGTTACGCCTTTAGTATTTTATAAACTTAATTACTAACAACTGTTTCTCATTGCTGTTCTCATGGTTTTGCATGCACAGTCAGTAGATTGAGTGTCCGCCTGAGATACTTTGATCATAGGATAGAGGACCATTCTCTGATTCCTTTCCCCCCCATCAATCCCATGGCTAGTATATCAAATGTGTTGTCCTGTCTGTGGAAAAGTGTATATGAAGATCCCTTGCTGTTAATGGAAAAATGTAGCGAGTTTCCTCTAATATGAATAACAAAACCGTTATCCGCTATCAAAATCATATCTTGGCACAAAACAGAGATGAATACGCATTTGGCAAAATAATGGTTGATTCTATGAATCTCTATCTAGTGTATAGGAGTATAGCCACTCCAGAGGAAATCCTTTACTGGTCAATTAATGCATCCTTCTTGCACTGATCAGAAGAGGACTGCCACTTTCAGACTACTAGTAGTTTACTAAATCAAAACTAGCACAGGACAGAGCTCATTGGAATAAATACAGCTGTGATGATATACACCCATGAATCACTGTCAAAACAGATGATATCAGGTGTTCACGGAAGATGAGTATATCCTGTCCCACCTGGTGGCTCCCACCATGAGTACTGCCAACACAGTCACTTCATCTAAAATGATGAACAAACAATAAGTATGCAAGAGTTTCACTAAAGAGATGCACTAATTCAAAATATAGAATAGTATCAGCCATCATTTTGGTCAGTGATGCATCATAGTTAGTAGATATAACCTCCAAATGTCTACAACTAAAATGTTTTGAATGCCCTCATGAGTCCCTGGACATTATAACCCTGATGGAACAACTTGTGTGCCAGAATGATATGGCATTGTTTGAAATCTGCATACAACGAGCATGCCCTAGATATAGAAGTTATGATACGTAGACACCAAAAGCTGGAGCAGAATTAAGGTATATTGCTTGACATTAAGGAAAAATTGACTATTGGAAATTTGAAGTCATCCTTTTTGTCATACAGCTGAATTTCGAGACTGCTGTCATTTGAATCTCTATGCATAAATCAAGGTTTCAAACTGATTTAATATCTTCAGACGTTTCTTTTATTTCTAAGTCTTGTGGGGAAATAAATGGAGGTAATCTGTAATTCTGCTATTATTGGAAGACATGAGATCATCAGTATAGCAGAAAGTAAATTAAAGGAATGTACTTTTATGTTTGTTTTATTTTGTAAATGTGTGATGTACATAAGGTGAGATGTTAATACATTATTTGTCTGTCTGTCTGTCTGTTAAAAGTTTTAGACAGATTCCTTTGTGTTTATTTAACCAAGTTACTAAAACATTCTGATTCATATGCCCTATTTACATGTCCTGTCCTAAATTTGGCATATAGGGTATGTCGTCAATGAGGACGTCGAGCATACACATACGTGGATGTCTGCTATTCCTGAATTTTTCCTTCACATCTATATTAAACATTAATTTAATCTGTACAAAATAATAATTCATTAAAACAAACTTTTGTATTTACAATAAATATTATTATTAATTTTTAAAAAATGCTATGAGAGCTGGTATGGGTTTAAAAATTGAAATGTTTTTGTATACGGTTTAGAGTGTTATTTACTAAATCGTTACATTAAGTAATTGGTTGCCTTTTGATACAAATGAATGTTGTAATATGTAAATAAATGTTTTTGGGATTAGCCATGCTGATTAGGACCTGATGTAATATCTGCTGTGAACGAAAAAACACGGAGCCATGTTGAAATGAGCAAACAGCAGAATTGACTAAGTGTAATACACATGCCATAGTTTCCTTTCTTCAGTCTGAACAGAGTGTCAGTATTAGAGTTTAGTTTCTTTCCATTATCACACTGAATGTGAATGTTTTATGATAATACATGTAACATATGGTAGTGTGATGGTTAACAATTACTTTACAGATACAAACAGGTGTTAGGTTTCATACGTTGTAACAGCTATCTTTTACTATAGGTTTTGTATCTTTCAATAAAAAATATTTTATGTAATTTTTCAGGTACATGTATCATTAGTAATCTTTGTGCTGGGGTGTCGTTGAACATTAATTCATTCATTATCAGTCTACACCTTGATACTAACCATAACCAGTAATGATTTTTGTTTATTTTTTTAATAAAAATAATTTTATTTTGGGACTCGTCTAAATAATGTAACTATACTGGTATCAGTGGCGGTCTACACCTTGGTATTAACATTACTCAGTAATGATTTTTGTTTCTGTAAACTCATGACATTGGAATGGTATATAAAAGTAAATTCCTCAGCCAACATCTAAACTGTTTTTCTTTATCCCATAATCTGGTGAAAAAGATTACATAACACATGTATGACTAATCGCCCATATCCTGTAACCAGCTGATGTTTGAAACCTGTTCACAACCGGTAATTCTTCATAATTTATCACTAATCAGTTGTCAGCATTGAAGGATTTGTCATTCTTCTCTTGCGCAAATGGTTTATATAACATTCTGTTGTAGTTTTTACATGAGGTGCAATCATTTCATCAGTGTATATGGATCTGTATGCATAAAGCATGAAAGTAACTCAACCCAACGACATACATTTGTATTTTTTCCAAGTTAAAATGGCACAAAATTGGTAGCAAATCCAAAATACATGTAAAAGATCCCTATTGGAAACCTGTAGAGAATGATTTCCTCTTAAAACTATGTGTCACAATTATCAAGTGTTTTACATCCAATACCTAATGATTATAATTAATCAATGTGCTCTACGGGTGTCATTAAACAAAACAAACTTTTAACCTATGCACCCACCAGGAACCGTTTGTGTCTCAGTTAGGTATATCTCTCACGTCTATATATAATGAAGCTACAGACACTCTAAACATGGTAATAATTGACTCTTCTTTCTTGCCATTCTTAATAATTTTTTATTTTATAAAGTACTTATAACTTTGATATGCAGATTACGTGCTATCAGTCTAAGCATTCAAGCATTTCACAGTATCACATATTCATGATTCATGGTGATATTCTTTGCAATATTTAATTTGCAACCTTTTTTTCTTTATATATTGGAACAATATAAAAAATAAGCAGTTGAAAATCTAGTCCAAAGTAAACAAAGTGGAGTGCATGATGCTTGCAGGTCATCTAACAAACGATAACCTGGTAGTACATGTATCAGTCTGTCACTTTGCTTTCATCACTCATCATAGTTTGCCAGTTCAAACAGTGGTTGTAGGATATTGGTAAATAGAATATTACATGTATGTTGATACTAGTGTATCAGGACACCAGGACTCAATATTTCTGTTTACATGTCATTTATTTAACTTTAAATTGATGCAAACTGCCAATCAGTTATATTGGGAACCATTAACAGTTTGAAATTGAGTTTTAAACTTCAGAAGATGGCTAATGTTCATATAATGTTGTGATAATTGATTAAGCTACACAGATGTAATTCACATGAATTTAGTCCATCCAACAGGGAATGCCTTTTTTCATACTATGAAATTTACTATAAGTTATTTATTTCTAGGTCGATTGATTTGTAAATTGCAGACAAAAATAGTAGTTTTTTTATTTATTTCCAAAACACTTTTACTTTTCTTCTTACGTGAAACCAGACTGAAATTATTTACAAAAAACAGTTTTATAGACGAACTATAGTTAAAAAATAACAGGGTACCAACTTGTAGTTATCTGTGATTTTGAAATATTGTCCTCTGGACATGCAACACAGCTGCTTGGGCTTACTATCTATGAACAAAGTTTATTGTTAAACATGCATACCATCTGCTTTCAAGTAATAAAATATCTTCATTGATCAATTCATAAACATTTTATCACATCACAGTTACTCATATTATTCAGTAAATAAATATAGTGAAACTTATTGTCTCCTTCTTCACCCTAAAGCGCTCGCCTGATGCGCAGTCGGTCTGGGATCGATCCCCATTGGTGGCCCATTGGGCTATACCTCGTTCCAGCCAGTACACCATGACTGGTATGTCAAAGGCTATTCTGTCTGTTTGATGGTGCACAGAAAAGATCCCTTGCTACTAATGGAAAAATGTAGGGGGTTTCCTCACTAAGACTATATGTCAAAATTACCAAATGTTTAATTGACATCTAATAGCTGATGATTAATAAATCAATGTGCTCTAGTGTTGTCGTTAAACAAAAATAAACTTTTAACCCTCTTCACCAGCTAGACCTTACTGTAAAAGGTGTAATAAAATGTGTGGTGGTTAACTTAAATAGTGAACAGCATTTTGATAACACTGTGCTTCACTTAGGATGTGGACTGGGGCAATATATGCATTTGTTTTGTGTGATACCATCAGCAGATATATAACTGACGTAGACTTGTAGATATTGATGGGAGTCAGTGATACCATCAGCAGATATATAACTGACGTAGACTCGTAGATATTGATGGGAGTCAGTGATACCATCAGCAGATATATCTGACGTAGACTCATAGATATTGATGGGAGTCAGTGATACCATCAGCAGATATATCTGACGTAGACTCATAGATATTGATGGGAGTCAGTGATACCATCAGCAGATATAACTGACGTAGACTCATAGATATTGATGGGAGTCAGTGATACCATCAGCAGATATAACTGACGTAGACTCGTAGATATTGATGGGAGTCAGTGATACATCAGCAGATATAACTGACGTAGACTCGTAGATATTGATGGGAGTCAGTGATACCATCAGCAGATATAACTGACGTAGACTCATAGATATTGATGGGAGTCAGTGTGACCCTAAAAGAGTTAGTTCATCTCAAACAAAGAACCGTATTTGATATTCTTTTACCAATTTATTGTATCATTTTTTTTTTTAGTGATAAACTAGCTCGAGTTTCAAAAAATAAAAAAGAAGAAATAAAATTATTTTAAAAATTTTAAACCCATAACAAATATTATCATCATAAAAAAAATCAAAATATTTGCACATGTATTTGAAAGACTTTATTTAACAGAAAACTAGTGTTTTGTTTGACAAAACATCATTACATGTATGTTCATCAAGAAATGAAAAGATGATCATGTGATTAACAGTATCTATAACTTTTTTTTTAATACAGAATGCATACACATATTATGACACAGAGGGGAAAATAAGTGTATGCATTAAATGAATTTTTAAAATATAAACAATCATATATTATATGAAATATATTGTCATGGACTGAATTATTTTAAATGGCAGTCTTGTGAACTACATGTAGGTTCAGAATAGTGTTGGAAAAGAAAGAAAAAAATGTTTTATTTAACCACACACTCAACACATTTTATTTACGGTTATATGGCGTCAGACATATGGTTAAGGACCACACATATTTTGTGAGGAAACCCGCTTTGCCACTACATGGGCTACTCTTTCCAATTAGCAGCAAGGGATCTTTTATTTGCACTTCCCACAGGCAGGATAGCATATGGCGTCAGACATATGGTTAAGGACCACACATATTTTGTGAGGAAACCCGCTTTGCCACTACATGGGCTACTCTTTCCAATTAGCAGCAAGGGATCTTTTATTTGCACTTCCCACAGGCAGGATAGCACAAACCATGGCTTTTGTTGAACCAGTTATTGATCACTGGTCGGTGCAAGTGGTTTACACCTACTCATTGAGCCTTTGCGGAGCACTCACTCAGGGTTTGGAGTCAGTATCTGGATTAAAAATCCCATGCCTCGACTGGGATCCGAACCCAGTACCTACCAGCCTGTAGACCGATGGCCTAACTACGACGCCACCGAGGCCGGTAGAATAGTGTTGGATTCATGTTACATGTATGTGTATTATATGTGTCAGGCCTTAGGATTTCAACTTTCATGGGAAACACTGTTTTGTTTCTGTGCCTTGTGATCATGGGAACCCATCAGAACCTGTTTAAAAAAAGATAAATTATATATATATTATTTCCATTGAATAGTCATACTCGATATAATATAATCATGGGAAACAAAAATGTTGGTTCTGTGATTTTAGCGTGAAAGCCGAGGGCCTGATGTGTGTGATGATTTTGAAGGGAATATTAGCAAAAAACATAATGAAAACTGATCGAGATATAGTACATAACTATACCTATGTTGTTGAGAGTAACACCAGGTTGAATAAATGCATGGAAAACAGGTCAGCTGTGACAAGAACCCTTTCAAAATGTTCTTACAACAGTATTTCACAAACCTGTTGACATGTACTACAGGTACTGAGTGTTCGGTTTACGTCATAGGGAAAACTGGCTTTTGTTATCAGAGCTTTGAATACAATTTTCATAAAGGATATTACAAATATTTTAGAAAACTAAACTCACTTCTGTGTTAAACACATACGGTAAGTGTTTAGTGGCCAGCCATAAAGAATGTTTTTTTACCCACTCCGTTCTCTCATATATACATGTACATGAACACTGTTTATACATTTGATGTCTTCCATGCTAATAAGTTCATTGGATACAATTAGCAGCTTGGATTGCATTTATTTCATACCAATAATTTCAAGACATTAAAAAAAAACCCCAGAAATTAAGTTTATTTAAAAATTTTTTTAAACAAACCTGACATTTGTTTGGGATTTAAAACTGCCCAAATCCCCTCCCATCCACCCCTCTGGGCGTACATACTCTTTGGATGGCCCTTCATAGTAACACCTGGACTGAACATGCATGCACCTAAGGCCTTATAATAAAGTTAGCTCCTTAATTACTACAGGTCAGGGTGTACGTATTACAGATGGAGGTTTGAGAAAATAGTAACATGGCCTATTAAAGGTGCATTATCATAAATATATGTGCCATATTTCACAATTTAAAAAACATTATTTGCAATAAATAACTACAAATTGACCAATCCCACACATAATATTTGCATAATTTACTTAGTAATATTAAAATTTTAAAGTGCTGGTACTCCCCAAGAATTAAAAAAAATTACAGAAAGATCTGTGACATATCCATAAAATAAACAGCCAGTTCTTCATTTTCAAACAGTTATCAATGTGAGGGTTTTTTACTTCAGCTTCATAAGTATAAAGTTTTCCCATTATTGTATTTTACTGCATTTTATGCACACTTTTTTAATGGGCTCTAAAAATATTTGAAATTCTTCTTTGCACAAATTCATGCAGGAGAGCAAAACCAAACCTATAGTCTGTCCCATTTACTTACAAAAATGTTGGGTTTTTTGTAAATAATTTCAGTTTGGTTTGACATAAGAAAAAAGTAAAAGTGTTTTGAAAATAACACAAACGTACTACAGTATTTTTGTGTGTAAATTAGAACAGAATCGGCTCAGACATAAAGAACTTGTAGTAAATTCCATGGTATGAAAAAAGGTGTACCCTGTTGGAAGGACTTTAGGCTTTACTTGCATAACAAAATAATACAATGAAAATAAAGAAAATAATTTTAAAAAGTAAACTTTAAATCTTGTACTTGGTCTGCATTTATACATGAAGATATTTCTCATTCCAGCCAGTGCACCATGACTGGTATGTCAAAGGCTGTGGTATATATGCTGTCCTGTCTGTGGGATGGTGCATATAAAAGATCCCTTGCTACTAATGGAAAAATGTTGGGTGTTCACTCTCTAAGCCTATATGTCAAAATTACCAAATGTTTGACATCCAATAGCTGATGATTAATAAATCAATGTGCTTTAATGGTGACATTAAACAAAACCAACTTCTTCTTTTTTAATACATGAAGAAAAACCCTCTATAGTAAAAGGAAGGTTTTTTTTATGGATGGCCTAATAGTTTGAAACCACTTTTAGCTAATAGGTATCAGTGACAGTGATTGTGTTTTCACAGTGGCCGATAGTAACCAGCCGGACAGTGACCTGTGTTGTGATTTCCAGTTGAGATCGCTGGAAGACATTCTTTACTGTTATTGCTTCTCAGTGGGTGCTAATAACCACAGTGCTCAGCACTTGGTTGACAGGTTGATTAAAACAGCCACTATTAGTCTCCACCACTACACAATACACACTGGAACATGTATTGAGAGAAATGTTTTGATTTGGATACATAAGTGAGACAGGGGGGAAAACCTCAAATTCAGGCAAAAATGATAGAGATATTCAGGAAAAAATTATAGAGATATTCAGGCAAAAATGACAGAGATATTTGAGTAAAAATGATAGAGATATTTGGGCAAAATGTGTTAACCTGAGACCTTTTTACCATGTATTTCCATCATTCTACCATCAAAATTAGTTGTAATCCATGTAAAAATGTATAGTGATTTGTTTGCAACCCTATATAGCTGTTAGGTAGTAATGCTAATATGAATACATGTTGTTATCCAGATTCGAGCATTTTTGTTTAATTCGGGCAAAAACCAGCTTGCCCCCTACAAAAATGGGAGCCCGTATGCCTATGATTGGATATTAAATGAGTATAACTAGCAGTTAACGAGATGTGTTGAAAAAACATAGGGTATCGATCCTCCTGTAATAAAATCCCAACAGTTTATAAAAAAAATTTATGAATTAAACATTATAATTTTTAGGTTCATGCAAATATGAACCACAGAACCTCTTGCTATGTCGTTCATACATAAGTATGTAAAGCACTTCTGTGGTTCATAATTTGCACGAACAGCAAACACTTCAATGTTCAATTTAATAATTCAAACGGCAAATGTATAATGATTTCATTAATATAAAAAAACAATGAAATAACATTTGTACTCTTTCTTCTGTAAATTAATACATGGAATAAGAGTATAATCCCCCATTCTGTGGTTCAGCCGAATGAGGGAATTCTCTTTCTTTCATACATTAGAACAAAAAAAATTTAACAACAAATACCATTTAATGATTTAAAATTAACAACTAACGTAAACAGTCATATTATTTATTTGAAAAAAAAAATACAACTGAAACAATCTATTTTGTTTTCTAAGCACTGCCAGTGGCTGATCCAGAAAATCCTCAATGACATGTGGCCGTAAACTACAAACATTCCCGAAGGGATTCCTCGGATTCTTTGACATAAAAAATTAAAATAATTATATAAAAATATAACTGTGGCAAAATGTAGGGGCCCGGACTCTGGGACCCCTATTAATTCTGCTAATGACTGCTGAAAGTAGTGCAAAATTGAAATTCATACAGTTATGAATGTCAGTTTTTAACTCACATGATATTATTTGTATTAACCGGAGGATTTTATAACAAAAGTGTATATACAGGTTGGAATTACTGTAAACCGGATTAATATTGTGACGTGTTTTTTGTTATGATTATGTACCTTAGCACATGTTCGCAACATTTAAAGTTCGTGAATGACCGTTGGCATCTGTAAAAAATAAAGCGTGTGAAAATAATGTGTGCATATAAATTTCATAACTTGAGTTTGTGCGTGAACGATGCAAAATTAATACTCACACAATTTTTTCCTGCTTTACAGTGTACAAAAAAATATTCAGACAAAAAAATGTATTCTATAGTTTAACAACTTGGCCCTGATATTGATCTTACAACCTTTGATACTTCAGTTTTGATTTTCTTTTTAAATTAAAACAAATTTATATAAATAAAAAAATAAAAAAAAATAAAAAATATATATAATAAAACACTGACAAATGAAATGTATCAGTCACCTTTTTACTGACATAATTTAATGCTGACTATATCCTAGATCTTCAAAGGATTACATCCTTCATTTCTTTATGTACTGTTATCTGGATAAATTGATTCAAGGAGACAAAAGAAAAAAGCCGTGTTCCCTCAGGCTTTGTAGGGTTATAAACACATTCTGTATGACCTATTTGCCACTGACCACTTTGATGTTCAAACATATAAAAGGTAATATTTATTTTCTTTGTCCTACGAATGTTAAAATGCATTTCTCCACATATAGAATTAATTTATTAGTTAAACTAAAAAATAAAATTGCTAGTTACTTGTCTTACAAACAAAAAGTTACCAACAAAAAGAACACTTTTATTAAATAACGGATACATCCAGTGAAAAAAAAAAAAAAAGTATCACCATCTTATTATCATTCTTTTGTTATGATTATCATCTTTTTGTTATGATTATCATCCTTTTGTTATGATTATCATCTTTTTATTGTTATTTTCATTGAATTTTAACAAAACAAAACTTCCCTTATGACCTTTTAAACAATTATGTAAAATATATTAGTGTAGTTGTTAGTATTACAGATGTGAATGGGTGTTTAAAATACTAGCGATATTAATTTGTATTACAGATGTTAACGGGTGTTTTAAGTCATATTAATTTGTATTACAGATGTAAACAGGTGTTTTAAGTCATATTAATTTGTATTACAGATATAAACAGGTGTTTTAAGTCATATTAATTTGTATTACAGATGTAAACAGGTGTTTAAAATACGAGTCATATTAATTTGTATTACAGATGTGAACAGGTGTTTTAAGTCATATTAATTTGTATTAGAGATGTGAACAGGTGTTTAAACAACTAGTCATGTTAATTTGTATTGGCATGGTGATGAAAAGAAGCTCCCACTGATTTGTCTAATCTTTCATTCGACCACTGTTCTCTTGTTGGTTCATTATATATAGCCCATGTTCTTATCACCGCTACTGGTCAAACCCGTCTGTGACGAGAACTAATACAGGTATCCTTGTCATGTTTATTTCATCCATTGTTTGTGGATTAGAGCAGCAAATGGTGTGACTGTACCTTGAGGCACAAAGACCTCGATGGTGTGTCAATGACCAGTCCCTCGGACTCCCTCCAGACTGACCAGCCGTGTAAACCAGACACACTATAGCCTGGATTACTTCCCCTGTTGTCTGTCGGTCAACATCCCAGCATGTACACCTTGCTTTGTAATTGTACTATCCAACTTGTCATGCAAGTCTTCTGTTCACTTGTGAGTTGTTGAATTAAAGTGGAAACCTACTCTGGGTAGCGTTTTGTTAAGAGAGTATGAGCTCGACCACATGCTGTGAAGCTACCTTCAACCTCAGGCATTTGGTGAGGACAGAAAAAAACTGAGTTAATTTGTTTGGGATGGGACAAGGAGTGGCAAGAGGTCACAGATGAAAAAAAGTTTGTTTTATTTAACGATGCCGCTAGAGCACATTGATTTTTATCTTATCATCGGCTATTGGACGTCAAACATATGGTCATTCTGACACTGTTTTTAGAGGAAACCCGCTGTCGCCACATAGGCTACTCTTTTTACGACAGGCAGCAAGGGATCTTTTATTTGCGCTTCCCACAGGCAGGATAGCACAAACCATGGCCTTTGTTGAACCAGTTATGGATCACTGGTCGGTGCAAGTGGTTTACACCTACCCATTGAGCCTTGCGGAGCACTCACTCAGGGTTTGGAGTCGGTATCTCGATTAAAAATCCCATGCCTCGACTGGGATCCGAACCCAGTACCTACCAGCCTGTAGACCGATGGCCTGCCACGACGCCACCAAGGCCGGTAGGTCACAGATGACACACCAACCTCAGTGGCTTGGTGATTAAACCTTCAGCCTCATGGTTGGCAGGTACTTGGGTTCGCATCCCCGTAATGGCTCACACTCCCGAGTGAATTTTAATGGCTCACTGTTGAGGTCTAAAGTTAAAGTTTATTTTGTTTAACAACACCACTAGAACATATTAATCATTGGATATTGGATGTCAAACATTTGGGTAATTTTGACATATAGTCTTAGAGAGGAAACTCACTATATTTTTCCATTAGTATCAAGGGATCTTTTATATGCACCATCCCACAAACAGGATAGCACATACCTTTGATATATCAGTCATGGTGCACTGGTTGAAATAAGAAATAGCCCAATGGTCCACTGACGGGGATAGATCCTACCATTTGGCTCTCCATAACAATTAACAACTAACCATTTATCCCTCACAATTGTCAAATGTTTGACATCCAATGGCTGATGACTAATAAATTAATGTGCTCTTGTGGTATCATTAAACAAAAACAAACTTTTTTGTTTAATCAATGGCTATTAGGTCTCAAACATAAACAAATTTGACACCAACCTTGGCCACCTTTTGTTTGGCAGCAAGAGATATTTTATATATACACTGTGTTATAGCTAAAACATATTTTAGGTATCATTACCGGCCTTGGTGGTGTTGTGGTTAAGCCATAGGACATAAGACTGGTAGGTACAGGGTTCACAGCCCAATGGTAAAGCACTCACTTGATGCGAGGTTGGTTAGGATCGATCCCCGTCGGTGGGCCCATTGGGCTATTTTCATTCCACCCAGTGCACAATGACTGGTATATCAAAGGCTGTGGTATGTACTATCCTGGTGACGTGGCGACGGGTTCCTCTCTCAATATCTGTGTGGTCCTTAACCATATGTCTGATGCCATATAACGTAAATGAAATGTGTTGAGTGCATCCTTAAATAAAACATTTCTTTGTTTCTTTCTTTCATAAATAAGCTATTATTTGATACATTTTGTATTATTCATGTTAACCAGGAATCTACAACAGGACGTCAAAATTGGACTAACCAGAGCCAAACACTATTTCATTTCATCTTATTTCCATGCTTATATCCAATTAAGGTTCAACTATGCTGTCCTGGTCACACACCTCAGCTATCTGGGCTGTCTATCCAGGATAATGTGTTAGTGGTTAGTTGTTAGTGAGAGAGAAGAGAGTGTAGTGGTCTAACACCTACCCACTGAGTTGTTAAAACTCACTCTCGGTGGGAGCCGATACTCCCAGTACCTAGCAGTCTTACGTCCGATGGCTTAACCATGACACCATTGAGGCCGGTAAAAAAAACCCACTATTATACACAGGTATAGCCCAAGTGCAATTCAAGTGAGATAACTCTTGATACACTAATGCCTTTGAAGCGTGTTGTTAACAAAAGAGTTGTTCTGCTCTAGTTATGACTATTACTGCGTGAAGTGAATGGAAAATTATATATTTCTGCATATAACCATATTGTGAATAATACCTAAATGATTTCATTGATGATTACTCTGGGAACTATCTAAGAAACTTCTAAAAGCATCTTGAAAAATAATGTCTTTTTCATTGCTCACGGGTTTGTTTTTGGTAACACCCACCCCCCCACCCCCCCCACCCCCACCCCCCGGGATCTAAATTGAAATATATGATAGTTAAGATGAATACCTCTTTTATAGCAGTAACTTCTGTAACAAGAGGTAGAAGATGTTATTGTTTTTTTAAATTTAATATTAAATCTTTGTTTATTAAAAACAAAATTGTGTTCTAAAAACTATTTTAAAATGTACTTATACTATCTATTACATTTGTAAACATTTACATTATGTATTTAATTATGTTTAGATGACTGATTTTAACAATTCAAAGCCTCTTTTGTTTTGTGTCATATATAATAATTTTGAGTTTCACTTCACAGCTGTGATGGTGATCTTCTCTAGGGTAGGACATAGTTCAGTGGTTGAGTTTCACTTCACAGCTGTGATGGTGATCTTCTCTAGGGTAGGACATAGTTCAGTGGTTGAGTTTCACTTCACAGCTGTGATGGTGATCTTCTCAAGGGTACGACATAGTTCAGTGGTTGAGTTTCACATCACAGCTGTGATGGTAATCTTCTCTAGGGCAGGACATAGTTCAGTGGTTGAGTTTCACATCACAGCTGTGATGGTAATCTTCTCTAGGTTAGGACATAGTTCATTGGTTGAGTTTCACATCACAGCTGTGATGGTAATCTTCTCTAGGGTAGGACATAGTTCAGTGGTTGAGTTTCACATCACAGCTGTGATGGTAATCTTCTCTAGGTTAGGACATAGTTCATTGATTGAGTTTCACATCACAGCTGTGATGGTAATCTTCTCTAGGTTAGGACATAGTTCATTGATTGAGTTTCACATCACAGTTGTGATGATGATGTTCTCCAGGGTACAACATAGTTCAGTGGTTGAGTTTCACATCACAGCTGTGATGGTAATCTTCTCTAGGTTAGGACATAGTTCATTGATTGAGTTTCACATCACAGCTGTGATGGTAATCTTCTCTAGGGTAGGACATAGTTCAGTGGTTGAGTTTCACATCACAGCTGTGATGGTAATCTTCTCTAGGTTAGGACATAGTTCATTGGTTGAGTTTCACATCACAGTTGTGATGATGATGTTCTCCAGGGTACAACATAGTTCAGTGGTTGAGTTTCACATCACGGCTGTGATGGTGATCTCCTCAGGTGTGATATGTCACATAATTAAAGCCCTCAGTGGATGAGCTTACCCATTGGGTTATATTCCATTCTATTAGTGTTCTAACTGTTGTCTGTAGGAAATGCTTATAAAAGACCCTTGCTGCTACTTGGCAAGAGTAGCTTATGCAATATTGCAGTATTTTTCTGTTTTCATTTTCTAGATCATATGTTTGTTGATTTGCTAATAACTAAGGTCATTAAACAAATATTCTGTTTACCACCATATAGAATGTTGTATATTGTTTATTGATTGAACTCGGTGTTTGTCATATGCCTCAATGTGGGTATCTTCCTTAGACACACAAACATTTCATTGATATATTATGTGAAAACTGAACTGGAAGAACCCACTACTGTGTTGGACACAATAGACATACCACAGCGACACCAATATTCTATTGTAGGTTATCTAAGCTGGGACAGATACCAGATGCACCTTTGACTACATACATTTCTTTAACACACCTTCTACTGTTTGTTTACATGCACTAGGTCATATGGGAAATACCCTCTAAATTGACAATTTTTTTTTTACCTCCAGCAGTGTGTGTAATTTCTTCTGCAAAGCTTGTAGTGTAATATAACTTAATTCAAATTGTTGACTCATTTCAATTTAATGAAAGTCATTGACAGGCATATTTGTCATCCTGTAATAAATGAACAGGAATTGGTATAAAATGGATGTCATGCAATGGGTGCTATGAAATGAGTTGATAGTAGTTAGTTTGAAAGGAATAGCAATAATCTGTGAAGTATGAATGCCTCATTTGTATGCTCATTTACAAACACTACAGACCAGCATACTGTTAACAGAACCATGTATTTGTATAGTGATTTACAAAAACTACAGACCAACATACTGTTAACAGAACCATGTATTTGTATGCTGATTTACAAACACTACAGACCAGCATACTGTTAACAGAACCATGTATTTGTATGGTGATTTACAAACACTACATACCAGCATACTGTTAACAGAACCATGTATTTGTATGGTGATTTACAAACACTACACACCAGCATACTGTTAACAGAACCATGTATTTGTATAGTGATTTACAAACACTACAGACCAACATACTGTTAACAGAACCATGTATTTGTATAGTGATTTACAAAAACTACAGACCAGCATACTGTTAACAGAACCATGTATTTGTATAGTGATTTACAAACACTACACACCAGCATACTGTTAACAGAACCATGTATTTGTATGGTGATTTACAAAAACTACAGACCAACATACTGTTAACAGAACCATGTATTTGTATGGTGATTTACAAAAACTACACACCAGCATACTGTTAACAGAACCATGTATTTGTATAGTGATTTACAAACACTACACACCAGCATACTGTTAACAGAACCATGTATTTGTATAGTGATTTACAAACACTACAGACCAACATACTGTTAACAGAACCATGTATTTGTATAGTGATTTACAAAAACTACAGACCAACATACTGTTAACAGAACCATGTATTTGTATGGTGATTTACAAACACTACAGACCAACATACTGTTAACAGAACCATGTATTTGTATAGTGATTTACAAAAACTACAGACCAACATACTGTTAACAGAACCATGTATTTGTATAGTGATTTACAAAACCTACAGACCAACATACTGTTAACAGAACCATGTATTTGTATAGTGATTTACAAACACTACAGACCAACATACTGTTAACAGAACCATGTATTTGTATAGTGATTTACAAACACTACAGACCAACATACTGTTAACAGAACCATGTATTTGTATAGTGATTTACAAACACTACAGACCAACATACTGTTAACAGAACCATGTATTTGTATGGTGATTTACAAACACTACAGACCAACATACTGTTAACAGAACCATGTATTTGTATGGTGATTTACAAACACTACAGACCAGCATACTGTTAACAGAACCATGTATTTGTATGGTGATTTACAAACACTACAGACCAACATACTGTTAACAGAACCATGTATTTGTATAGTGATTTACAAACACTACAGACCAGCATACTGTTAACAGAACCATGTATTTGTATAGTGATTTACAAACACTACAGACCAACATACTGTTAACAGAACCATGTATTTGTATAGTGATTTACAAACACTACAGACCAACATACTGTTAACAGAACCATGTATTTGTATAGTGATTTACAAACACTACAGACCAGCATACTGTTAACAGAACCATGTATTTGTATAGTGATTTACAAACACTACAGACCAACATACTGTTAACAGAACCATGTATAACGACTCTCTTTCCATTAAGTTCACTTTAGACATGTAACAGATAAATGCAAGTAAATCTATGTTAGCCTGTATATAAAAGCTTGTTTTGTTCAACGACACCACTAGAGTACATTGATTTATTAATCATCGGCTATTGGGTGTCAAACATATGGTCATTTTGACACAGTCATAGAGAGGAAACCTGCTTTATTTTTTCATTAGTAACAAGGGATCTTTTATATGCACCATCCTACAGACAGGATAGCACATACCATGGCCTTTGATATACCATTCGTGGTGCACTGGCTGGAACAAAAAATAACCCAATGGGCCCACCGATGGGGATTGATCCCGGACTGACCACTCATCAAGTGAGCACTTTACCACTGGACTACATCCTGCCCCAGCCTGTATATAAGGAAGAAAGGAACTGTTTTATTTAAAGACGCACTCAAAACATTTTATTTATGGTTATATGGCATCGGACATATGGTTAAGGACCACACAGATATTGAGAGAGGAAACCCGCTGTCGCCACTTCATGGGTTACTCTTTTCGATTAGCAGCAAGGGATCTTTTATATGCTCCATCCCACAGACAGGATAGTATATACCACAGCCTTTGCTACACCAGTTGTGGAGCACTGGCTGGAGCGAGAAATAGCGCAATGGGCCCACTGACGGGGATCGATCCTAGATCCTAGATCCTAGATCGATCGCGAAGCAGGTGATCACTGTACCACTGAGCTATATCCCGTCCCCAGCTAGTGTATAAAGACCAAATGCTATACATATATACATAGTTCTTGAATTTAACACTATTTGACAACATCTATTTAAAAAAAAAAAAAATTGTTTCCTATCTCAACTACTATGACTTAATTAGAATTGAAAAAAAAGAGAAGATTTTCCAGTAATTCAAGTTACTCCCACGTCATGCCTTGAAGAAATGAAAAAAACCTAACTTGATGTTATGTCACTTTGACTGACAGAAATGATTAAATAGAGTTTGAGGCTATTTCGGCATAAGGCGTGTCCATGCAGGCTCTGTATATTTGTGTATGATAGCTGTTACATCGTAAGTAATCTCCTTACTTAAAGAAGCTATATTGCGTGGTCCAGTGAGTTACTCAGCCAGATCATTAGACTGACAGTTACATATTTGTTAAACCTAAACAATAGACCACACCCGCAATAAAGACATCATGGATCATAGCCACTTTATAAAAACAGTGATCTGTCTTTAAAATATCTCTCAAAAATATTGACTGAAATAAAATTCATAAACTTGAGATAAAATCTGAGAAACATCAAATAGGTTTTAATAGATAAAATAGAAGCAAATAATTATAAACTACAGTCCATCCCATTAAAAAAAAAAAATTATAAATAACTTCAGTTTGTTTTGACGTAAGAAGAAAATTAAAAGTGTTTTGGAAATAACAAAAAAATACTATCAAATCAATCGGTTCACAAATAAATAACTTGTAGTATATTCCATAGTATTAAAAAAGGCGTTCCCCGTTGGATGCACTATAGACAAGATATACCTACATGTATGTTACATGCACTTTTTACTATATTAACAGTTTTGAATTTTTTTTTTTTTTTTTTTTTTTAACTCGGATCTTTGATTTAAAAAAAATGCCACAGATATATGTTTTCAGTTAGTGGTAAGGACCTTGTACAACCGAAGTGTTTCTGGTCATCCTGGTGTTTCTAATACCACAAAATGCATTTTTCATATTTTTAAAAACGCAAGTGTGTCTGAGAAGTAAGAGTTATGGAGTCAAATTTTAGTTTATTTTTAAAGGGACATTCCTGAATTAGCTGCATTGTAAGATGTTTCCGAGTAATAAAATATTTCTACGATTAAACTTACATATTAAATATATTTTCTTGCTTAGAATATCAGTGTCTGCATATTCAATGTGTTGCTGTTCATCTTAATATTTGTAAGAAGCCTAAATTGGATTTTGTCTTCAAATAATTTCGTACGTACGAAAAAAAAAAAATTATGAAATAAAATAAAATTTAACCTAGTACAAATATTAGAATGATCAGAAACAAGTTTAATATACAGCCACTAATATGTTTTATGCAGAAAAATATATTTGATATGTAATTACAATTGTTAAAAAGTCTCCGTTAGTCGATAACATCTTAAAAATTGCAGCAAACTCAGGACTGTCCCTTTAAGGGTATTTTCCCTGTTTCAATGCCGCAGACTCCTGTTTCACTCTGTTGTAATGTTATCCAACTATGATACAGGTTTGTAAATTAACCAAACTTAGTGTCCATTTTTACGGGTTGAAACTAAGGTCTGTGACTTTAACATTCAGTTTAGGAGCTGTGGTGAAAATAAAACCCACAAACATTTCAATAAGTGATGACAGTTGCCCTGAAAGGTGATTTGCCATGAAGTTAATCTCTCACTTCTAATTGTTTTGATTGCCAAAGATATTTTTGATGCCTTCAGGTCATGGCAGTTGTTTCATCTTTTATACATTATATATATATATATATATATATATATATATATATATATATATATATATATATATACATACATACATATACACAGCAGTGTTGACGCCAGATCACTGTAACCTTGTATCCAGCATACTTCGCCCAATTTTTACAGATTCTTAGGACTATAAACCCACAGGCAGATGATTAACATTTGTTGACGGCATCAATCATTCATAGAGAGTACATGAAGATTCTTTATTAAAGAACATTACGTGAATACCAGTACGGAGACACTTTGCTACTGTTAGTCAAGGGTGTGTTAAAGTTTTAGTTTTTTTAATGACACCACTAGAGCACATTGGTTTATGAATCATCGGCTATTAAAGGGTGTGTTGTGCAATAAATAAAGGAATCTGTTCAAAGTGGAGACCAGTGGAAACTTTTGTAATATTGAAAGTTTAGAAAAATCATAGAAAATGTTAAATATTTAAAGTTAAAACATTAATTAATTTACTCTATGATTATACCATGTATATTCACTTAAAATTAAACTTAGGGCCAACTCATGAGCAGACACAAAGTATAGACGATTTTATCAGCATACTGTCTTATTATTTATTTGTTATTAGAAGAGAAACTGCAAGACAAAGTTAAAGTTTGTTTTGTTTGACAACACCACTAGAGCACATTGATTTATTAATCATCAGCTATTGGATGTCAAACATTTGGTAATGTTGACATATAGTCTTAGAGTGAAAACCTGCTACATTTTGCCATTAGTAGCAAGGGATCTTTTATATGCAACATCCCACAGATAGAATAGCACATACCATGGCCTTTGATACAACAGTCATGGTGTACTGGCTGGAATGAGAAATAGACCAATGGGTCCACCAACAGGGATCGATCCCAAACTGATTGTGCATCAAGCGAGTGCTTTACCACTGGGCTATGTCCCACCCACTCCCTGCAAGACGACAAATGGGTAGAATATAAAAGTTGAAATAGATCAATTTGGGCTTGTTACTGATTTGGCCTTTGTGATGTAACAGTAAACTGATAGGCCTTCACTGGCTCCCCCCCCCCCCCCCCCCCCACACAACCACGAGTAAGGCCATTACACTAACTTCTGTCTCAGTGACCACTAACAATTAACCATCAACCCTTACCAAGAAATAGGTGAGGTGTTTTCCCAGGACAGTGTATTTGCAAAATTAATGAATTGATTTTCCATATGGTGGTGGGTGTTGTTTTTGAAAAATGCAAATATAAAATAATATTAATAATCCTCAAACAACTACAGTGAAACGTCTCAAGACCGGACCCTCTGTAAACCCTTTTTATTAAAATCAGTACAGAACTTAACCTCTCTAAACCAAATCCCTCTTCAAACCAGACGTTTTTATTGGACCCAAGGGTGTCCGGTTTAGAGGGGTTTCACTGTATATGATATGGATCATCCATCAACTGTGTACCCCAGACAGCTCTAAATTACTAGTTAGCCCTGCTTGAATGTGTACATCAGATACGTATCCCTTTCAGTGCATTGCAAATGTCTGTACTTATCAAGTCCTCACATTCACACGTACAGGTTAATTGTGATGCAGTTTCTGTGTCATATTTCTTGTTTATGTACAGTAAGTATAATAACAGACAAGTTTGCCTCATCAAATGACATGGCTACAGATACCTATGAACTAGTGGTGTCAAACAAGAGGAATCGTCTGTTGTCACTTTATCACATCTACCATGGTGAAAAATAGAAACCGGTTTGTTTTGTTTAACAACACCACTAGAGCACATGGATTAATTAATCATTGGCTGTTGGATGTTAATCATTTGGAAATTTAGTCACATAGTCATCAAAGGAAAGCCGCTACATTTTTCCATTAGCTGCAAGGGATCTTTTATATGCACTTTCCCACAGACAGGAAAGCACATACCATGGCTTTTGATCAGTTGTGGTGCATTGGTTGGAACGAGAAAAAAAAAATGTTGAATGGATCCACTGAGGTGGTTTGATCCTAATGCAAGCACCTCAGGTGACCATTCAACCAACTGAGCTAATTAATAGATCACCATCATAAGTTCATCATTAATAGATCACCATCATAAGTTCACGATTAATAGATCATCATCATAAGTTCACCATTAATAGATCATCATCATAAGTTCACCATTAATAGATCACCATCATAAGTTCACCATTAATAGATCAGCATCATAAATTCACTATTAATAGATCACCATCATAAGTTCACCATTAATAAATCAGCTTCATAAGTTCACCATCAGCAGCTCACCATCAATGGATCACCATCAGTTGATATACATCATGGTTAAATGAAAATGATTCATTAGTGTTTGAAAGCTTGTACATGACAAGATAATACATGTCACCTTTTCACTGAAGTCTTCTAAATAACATCATGTCTGAAAATAATTCCAACATATTTTTTATGGCATTATTATTCTTCTATACAAAGCACAAGTATTTCAAAATACCCATTTCTCTATATAAAGTAATACAATTATTAATGTAATTATTCTGATGACAAAATCTACACTATTTGTTTCAATACAATAATAATGAGCACTGTATATAAATTCGTTTGAAATGATATTATAACAATGGCAATGTGTCACTGTAAAACTCATTGAGAATGACTGGAGGACCAGAAAGACAATTTTCATTTGTAAATATTTAAACACTAATCTAAATAGTTAGATATTTGATGACTAAGTGACCCGGGTCTGACAGAGAGCAGAGATGTTGATTCTTCCATGAATGTCACTTCGGCCAGCACAGATAAACAACACTTTGTCAGGAAATTATGTTTGTCTCTGTTCAAAGACGTGAATTCACTCTTAAACTGGCTGTATGAAGTAAAATGTTAAATTTCTTTTACAAGGGTAATGCTTTATATTGGTCATTGGCCTTCAGATCACTTATTTTTGGTTTTAACAAATAGTATTTTGCTTAAAGTATTTGTCAAGGCTTACTTTAGCAACACAGTAGCCAGGACTATTTTTGGTTGGGCCAAACTGGCAACACAAATGATTAGTGTTGTGAAGGCCACAAACCCTGAGCCAAACAACAAAAAATATTCCCTGCTATAGCCTAATTCAAACAACTGCTGTTCAAATGCTGAAGTAGAATATGGTGTACATGTGTATGAAACAAAATGTAACCCCCCCCCCCTTACATCCTTATATGATTAATCATACCTCCAATAATTGGTACGAGCAGCCTATATGGCAGAAGTGGGTTTCTTCCCTTACTTTCCAGACCAAATACAAGTGTATTGGATGATACCTAATAATTATTAAATAAAACATTAATTTTTTCTTTATGTGATTATTCATAAATTAGCTCTTATATAATTCTAATGAAGGCAAGGCAATATTGGCCTTATTTCCATCAATACATTTAAAATAATATCAAATTTTAACATATTACAACAGTTGAGTTTGAAGAGTATACCTCTTCCATGAACACATTTTAGTTCTGTATCAAAATATTATATTGGTTGTGCTAGCACTAGGTACGTATAAATAATAGTGAAAATTAGAAACAAAGTTTCTAAGTTTTGTATATTACCTTATTAGTGTAATATCAATTTGTCATTGCAGTAAATAGATGTACTGATTTTAAGGCTATTTCTTCAATACTGTGGACTTGAATACTGCCAAGCACTGTCTGCAGGGTGGTGGTAGTTCACTTGTCAAACTGGAAATATCATCAATGAATAGAACAGAACTCAAAATAGAACAGAATGGCAAATGAATTATACGGCAGAACCTGGGTAACAAATAAGTCTGGTCTTTGAGAAGTTTAAGAAATGTAGGGTTTTATTTTCACTTACCGTTGAATGCTGTTTGTTGGAAACTAATGTAGCTAAATTCATTGTCATTACATCTGTGAGTAATGGCTGAGAGATAAATGTTTTTAGTCATCACCTATGGTACATGCTTGTAGCTACACTCACAGAATTAAATGATGATATGACTTCAATTAACATGTCAGGCATAAGCAAATAATCTTGGTGTTCTATTCTGAAATTACTAAAGAAAACCATTTTAAATCCCCATTGATATCTTCAACACCACTTCATTATTAACATGCTTGTAAAACCAAAGAGAAATTGTAAACAATACCATTTGCTGTTTTAACACAATTTAAAAGAACCACATTCTCAAGATGTTTTCCTTTCTATCTTTTTTTTTCTTCTTGTTTTTGTAAAAATTATTTTACTTCTAATACAATAATAAGTTGTCATTTTTTTTGTTTTTTTTTACCCCATAAAAAAATTATGCCATTGGTTTAAGTTCAAAGTTGTCATATAATGTCAAAAGCATGAAGTCCCACTTCAAACAAAGGTGATCTTCATATATAACAAAAGATTGGCTTCAGTCAGTTACATGTAACTCCGGTTAATATTTGAACTGGTGCTGCTCATACAATGTCACATTGTTCATACTGAAATCAGAAGAAGAAAAAAGAAGTTATTTCTAAAACATCTAGAAATGGACATTTTATATGTCTAAAAGTCTGGTCATTGTTAATACCTGTATTATGAATCTGTTGTTTAGACAATAGTTTCTAAATCTTCACTGGATCACTTCCAGGAAAAAGTGCACATCAGTTTTTGGTTGGGACTTCTTCTGACAGGTCAGAGGTGAGAGTTGAAAGGTCACTGCTGGCTGGTCCACTGAGGACTGTTGCCATCTCACAGTGTTTGTCTTACAGCTTTTCCTGATGGCTGTCTCAGATGTGTCTTCAGTACTCACTGTGTGATGGCTCCTCAGTTCTGACTGTTCTATCTGGATCACATATAGTTTATTCCAAAATGCGAACTTTATACACTTCTCGGAAGAGACGGTTCAAGGATTTATTGCTATTTGCATATTCATCCTCAGTTTTTAATGGAAGCAATGAGCCAGCTAAGAAATTTAGTCTAACTGACTGTTTCCAGGTATTGTACATTCAGTGAAGTTTTTTAAAAATATTTTAATTTTATAACGTACCAATATTATGTGATCTGAACACAAGACAAATATACATGTATTTTATTTAATATTTTTAATTTATTTTTTAAAATTAAGCAAAAATACATTAAATTTATTTTGTATATAGTTTTTTATGTTTAAACTATGTGTAATTAAAATAAAATTATGAATGATAAAGTGATAATAAAATATAATTTATTTGTACAGAATTTAAAACTATTTTGTGTTATTGAGTATTTTAATGGTTAAGTATTGATAAACAACATAGACCAACACCAACCAATATTTCTCTTTGAATACTTTCCTTTTCCCCAAATAACATTAGTAAAGTAAGTAATATTATGATATGTCATTATTTGTTTGGAAAACACTACTTTTGTTAGCATTCTACTTTTTTGGAATAAAAAACCAAAAGATTCTATTCACAATTTTATCAACAATGAAAATTGTTACTAGTGGACATTGTGTCCATTATGTTGGTAGGGTTGATATTTTAACCACAGTGAAGAATATATTACAATCTGTATTTTAACAAATTAATTTATTCATTTTAAAAAGGCTTAGTATTTTAATGGAAGATCTGGTGATGCATGTGTGATTTATTCTTGTTGTTTGAATATGGTCTTCTTAGTGTACATGAATACATCTAACAGAACATGTATTTCTGACCACCTCTTTTTGTGCAGATAATAACATACATGATAACAACATGACAATCTGTTGAATCTATGGCTGAATCTAACAGAACATGTATTTTTAACCATCTCTTTTCATACTGACAATAACATTCATGATAACAACATGACATTCTGTTGAATCTATGGCTGAATCTAACAGAACATGTATTTTTAACCATCTCTTTTCATACTGACAATAACATTCATGATAACAACATGACAATCTGTTGAATCTATGGCTGAATCTAACAGAACATGTATTTTTAACCATCTCTTTTCATACTGACAATAACATTCATGATAACAACATGACAATCTGTTGAATCTATGGCTGAATCTAACAGAACATGTATTTTTAACCATCTCTTTTCATACTGACAATAACATTCATGATAACAACATGACAATCTGTTGAATAAATAATGATAATGTAACATATTTATGTATTTATATAAGTATATTCTTGTATAATTTGCACATTCATTTTGTTTTTGAATGTTAAAACTGGTAATCCAAATACGGCTTAAACTGGTGACAGTTTAATTAGCTAACTTTAAAAATGACTTTTCATTGTTAATTAACAATTCCTAAACATTCCCATCAAGATATGAAGTATTAATTTAGGCTGGCAGGTCTGTATACTAAGACATGTGTTTAATGCCAGTATACATGAATATAATGCCAGATTTAACTTTAATTACAACAATTAAAAAGGCATCTATGATTAAAACTTATTGAAATAATATAACACAAGTTAAGAATTACCATAAAGTCTACTGGCCCTTAATTAATTTTGTTGAGTATATTATTTTAAAATACACGCACACACACATACACACACACACACACACACACATATATATGTAAATACCTGTAAAAATATATAAAAACCATTGCTACTGCTACAAAGTGGAGGGCATATACCTTGTAACAGTAGCCCCCACCCCCACTTCCTATGCTAAGGTAATGTATGCAATCAATCAAATTATTCTTATTGTGCTGTGAAAATAATTTTGTATTGTTTGACTGACTAGAGGCTATCTATAGTGTGTAATCACTACTTCTCTGTTATGTGGTCTCAGCTGAGGAGTGTTAACATTCTAAACTTCTATTTTTCACTCAGTTATTTTCATATTTGGGCAGATTTGTTTCTGATCTTCTCATAAAAAGGGGAAAACATCAGCATAAATCTTTAAAAAAATATAATTGGGTGGAAAGACACTTGATGCCAAATATTCTGAAGCCAAAGAACGCAGAAGATTACATAATCAATAGGTTGAGTTAAAAATGTTATTTAGATATTAAAATACAAAGCTTTTCCATAAATCTGAGCTGCATTGTTACTTTACAAGATCTTTTTTTCCATAATATTTTAGTTGTTTAAAATTACCAGCTTATTTTTTCATTAATGTCTGTACACATTTTAAGATGTACTCTGCACAGTTTTGGCTTGAACAAGTTAATCTTCACACATTTGCCATGATCCTATTCTTCTCCTGAAATAATATAAGGGTGTGTTTTGAAAAACAAGGGTTTCTGTTTGAACTTGAAATTCAGTGTCAATCCTGGTTATTTCAGTCTTCATGAAGATTAAATTATTTGTTTTTAAAAATCATTTGCCATTATTTGTAATCCATTTCCATTTGTGGAAATCTTTTTATAACCATATTCTGGCATCTAAATTTAACTCTAAAATTTACCAAAGCAGTAGCCTGATTTAAATAAAACATCAAAATTAAGTGGGGTTTTTTGCACAATAAATAAAAATTATTTCAGAAAAAAAGTAACTTAAAAATTATATATATATACACATATGTAGTTTAGTGACTTAACATTGATGGAGAACACTGGCCTCGGTGGCGTCATGGTAGGCCATCGGTCTACAGGCCGGTAGGTACTGGGTTCGGATCACAGTCAAGGCATGGGATTTTTAATCCAGATACCAACTCGAAACCCTCAGTGAGTGCTCCGCAAGGCTCAATGGGTAGGTGTAAACCACTTGCACCGACCAGTGATCCATAACTGGTTCAACAAAGGCCATGGTTTGTGCTGTCCTGCCTGTGGGAAGCGCATATAAAAGATCCCTTGCTGCTAATCGGAAGAGTAGCCCATGTAGTGGTGACAGCAGGTTTCCTCTCAAAAATCTGTGTGGTCCTTAACCATATGTCTGACGCCATATAACTGTAAATAAAATGTGTTGAGTGCGTTGTTAAATAAAACATTTCTTTTTCTTTCTTGATGGAGAACATAACAGGCTAATTTGGAGTTTAATTATTCATATCACTAGCACTAAATAGATCATACCCAAGGTTTGTACCTTTATTTGGTACATACATGTACATAGACTTGATGGACATGGTGGTGGGGGGTGTGGGGGCAAAATTTAGCTCAGTCGGTTGAATGCTCACTTGAGGTGCTTGCATTGCAGGATCGAACTACCTCAGTGAATGCATTCAACTAATTGGGTTTTCTCTCATTCCAACCAGTGCACGACAACAGGTCAAAGGCCGAGGTGTGTGTTTTCCTGTCTGTGTGAAAGTGCATATAAAAGATCCCTTGCTGCATTAAGAAAAATGTATAGGGTTTCCTCTGATGACTACGTGTCACAATTACCAAATATTTAACATCCAATAGCCGATGATTAATTAATCAATGTGCTTAGTGGGGCCGTTAAACAAACCAAACTTCTTTTGATGGATATGGGATTTTCCCACCAAAAGTCATGGGTGGAATTTCGGTAGGAGTAGTCTTTTTAGTGGTAGCATATTTCCTCCATCTCTTTATCTTGAGCAGGTGTTGAATTAACCATGTGTTAGATACCAAACAGCCAGAGTTATAAATGTGCTGAGGTGTTTCTTTCCAGGTGTATCTTTCCCTTTACATATAAACATATTTTACATTTTAAAATACATTTTATGAAAATCTGTGACTTTATTAATTAATCAAGATTTCTCAGAATAATGTTCTAAACATATTGGTTAATCACAGTATAAGATCATGTATAAGATCATGTATAAGATCATGTATAAGATCATGTATAAGATCATGTATAAGATCATGTTTATTTTGGCCATCAGAGAACTTCAAAAATGAAGTAAAATAAGGAAAGCAATTTTTGTTGAACAACACCTCAGCACATTGTTTACTCAGTGGCTGTTAGGTGTGTTAACATCTTGGTAAGACAGACTAGAAAATGAAACAACAAACTAGCTATTGTTGAAGCAAACGGGCTTTTATATGCACTTTCCCAGTCACAGGATATCACATACCATGGAGTTTGTTGAGTTCTGGTTGTTTCAGTGAAGCTGATTAGTCCTGCACACAGTCAGGCTAAAGTTTGACCACTGAGCTAGACCCCACTTGGAGATTTGAAACAGTTGGCTTAATCATAAAAGCTTTATGTAATTTTAGCTTGTTCATCAATTCATTTGTTCTTTTATTTGTTTTTCAATCAGTCTGTCAAAATTTTCATCTCCCCATACAATGATCCGACCACCTAAAACTGATGCACCCACCCACCCATCCATACTTCCCACCATCCATTCACCTAAAACTAACCCATCCATCCATCCATCCATCCATCCATCCATCCATCCATCCATTCATCCATCCATCCTTCCCACCATCCATTCACCTAAAACTAACCCATCCATCTGCCCGTCCGTCCGTCTGTCTGTCTGTCTGTCCGTCCATCCATCCATCCATCCATCCATCCATCCATTCATCCATTCACTTATTTGTATTAGATATAAAACACAAATTACAAGTACTGTGTAGCTTTAGCAAATTACTTTGTCCTCTGCAATTATTTTACTAAATTATTCGAGTCTTGTTCATTTTGATCAAGGTGTAAATCTAGCATTTTGATTCCATTGATAATGTCTTTGTAATCTCAGGCTGGGACTTTGATTCCACATCTACAGTTTGATAATGTCTGTTATACTCTCAAGCTGTGTCACTGATTCCACATCTACAGTTTGATAATGTCTGTTATACTCTCAAGCTGTGTCACTGATTCCACATCTACAGTTTGATAATGTCTGTTATACTCTCAAGCTGTGTCACTGATTCCACATCTACAATTTGATAATGTCTGTTATACTCTCAAGCTGTGTCACTGATTCCACATCTACAGTTTGATAATGTCTGTTATACTCTCAAGCTGTGTCACTGATTCCACATCTACAGTTTGATAATGTCTGTTATACTCTCAAGCTGTGTCACTGATTCCACATCTACAGTTTGATAATGTCTGTTATACTCTCAAGCTGTGTCACTGATTCCACATCTACAGTTTGATAATGTCTGTTATACTCTCAAGCTGTGTCACTGATTCCACATCTACAATTTGATAATGTCTGTTATACTCTCAAGCTGTGTCTTTGATTCCATATCTACAGTTTGATAATGTCTGTTATACTCTCAAGCTGTGTCTTTGATTCCACATCTACAGTTTGATAATGTCTGTTATACTCTCAAGCTGTGTATTTGATTCCATATCTACAGTTTGATAATGTCTGTTATACTCTCAAGCTGTGTCACTGATTCCACATCTACAGTTTGATAATGTCTGTTATACTCTCAAGCTGTGTCACTGATTCCACATCTACAATTTGATAATGTCTGTTATACTCTCAAGCTGTATCACTGATTCCACATCTACAGTTTGATAATGTCTGTTATACTCTCAAGCTGTGTCACTGATTCCACATCTACAGTTTGATAATGTTTGTTATACTCTCAAGCTGTGTCTTTGATTCCATATCTACAGTTCGATAATGTTTGTTATACTCTCAAGCTGTGTATTTGATTCCATATCTACAGTTTGATAATGTCTGTTATACTCTCAAGCTGTATCACTGATTCCACATCTACAGTTTGATAATGTCTGTTATACTCTCAAGCTGTGTCACTGATTCCACATCTACAGTTTGATAATGTCTGTTATACTCTCAAGCTGTGTCTTTGATTCCATATCTACAGTTCGATAATGTTTGTTATACTCTCAAGCTGTGTATTTGATTCCATATCTACAGTTTGATAATGTCTGTTATACTCTCAAGCTGTGTATTTGATTCCATATCTACAGTTTGATAATGTTTGTTATACTCTCAAGCTGTGTATTTGATTCCATATCTACAGTTTGATAATGTCTGTTATACTCTCAAGCTGTATCACTGATTCCACATCTACAGTTTGATAATGTCTGTTATACTCTCAAGCTGTGTCACTGATTCCACATCTACAGTTTGATAATGTCTGTTATACTCTCAAGCTGTGTCTTTGATTCCATATCTACAGTTCGATAATGTTTGTTATACTCTCAAGCTGTGTATTTGATTCCATATCTACAGTTTGATAATGTCTGTTATACTCTCAAGCTGTGTATTTGATTCCATATCTACAGTTTGATAATGTCTGTTATACTCTCAAGCTGTGTATTTGATTCCATATCTACAGTTTGATAATGTCTGTTATACTCTCAAGCTGTGTCTTTGATTCCATATCTACAGTTTAATAATGTCTGTTATACTCTCAAGCTGTGTATTTGATTCCATATCTACAGTTTGATAATGTCTGTTGTAATATTAAAATTTGTGGATTTTATTTCATAACCCACTTTCTCACACACCTGTTGGTGAGAATTAACATCATTCATTATTTTTTTTATAACACATACTTGTTAACACAATTACATGCAATAACATTTTAAAGACATACGACTGGCTGCTCCTAGATGAAGACCAGATCATCAATACCATACCATCCAATGAAAAAAACAAAGAACGGTCGAATCGATCACTCCATGACGTACACGTTAACCTGGAATTGACTTGTCTTTGACACACAAGTTAACTATAAGCGCAATGGTCATAAATAGGTTTTCATTGGGAAAGGCATTTAAATTTATTTTAAAACAGTTTTTTCAGGATATGTAAGAAATAGAATACAACATTTGTGTCCGTTAGATACCATTTATCTTACAACTCATTGTTTAAAAAGGTATCCAATTTGCTTTTGCTCGTCAGATACGTTTTCAAACAACTCATAAAATAAATGGTATCTATAATGGCTGCTCATGTGGTATTCTCTATTTAATCTCTGCAAGTGTAAGAGAACCAGTTACTTGTCACTAATATGTGCTGACATGTCGGGGTGGGTGGGTGTGGGGGTATCTTGACAAATTACGGGTTTCTTTTCTGTTGTTTGTTTGTTTAACACCTTAGAACTACTGATAAGCATTAAACATGCATTGCTCTCTACCTCAGTGGCCACAAGAACTAACACGAAGATGTACACATGTTGAAGCTACACATTCATTAAGTCATCCATTGATCACAACGTGTTTAGCAAGTTTGGCACTGTGGACAGTCAGCTGCTTATGGTGATTTGTATTTGGCCGACATTTCATCTGTCATGAAGAGAAAGACATGTTCAAACAGTTGACTTCACATTGCACTGCTCAGATTTAAAAAGATTTCTATTTGCACTTCCAATCACGTTATCACAAGTGTGGAGCAACTGTGCAAATGAGTCACGTCTGTGGTTTGGCATTGCTAATACAGTCTGTCGGATGATTCCAAGCGGGGCGGGTTTGATCAATAAAAACAAAAACGTGTGTTTTTCTTCAGCTTCACACCTCCGCCGAGACATCAAAGTGGTCCTGGTGTCATCCCTGTATTCTTGTACTCCCTGGCTCAAGCCCGCGTTCGGCTTACAAACTTTACACTGCAAGCAAAGAAATGCCACATTAAGAACAGGATTCAATGGATTGGAGTGGACAAGACTTGATGTTTGTACTGGCACAGGCTGTGAAGCAGGATCATAATTTCAATCTAGAACGGTAGACTCTATGACGATTTGTCTCAGAACTTAATACTCAAATGTGACGTACTTTCACAAAGATTTGAGTTGGAAAAAAATTTACCAGTTTAATTTAGTGCAGTCCAATATGCTTCTTTTTGTTCTTAAAATCTGTCAAATGATTATGATCAGTACCATCATTCATATGCATTCAGTTTATGTTGAGTAGTGTTCAATATAAAATGCTGCGTAACTTTACCACTGTCACACACTGTGCATGCAAAAATGGCTTAAAACTTGATTAATACAAGTTGTGAAAATAAAACTGTAATTATTTTTTTCCTTTTGCACAAAAGACTAAAAGGTTATTATATTTTTTCATATGTATGAAATATTTTCATGGATCTTTTTCATACTTTGAAGACAAATAAATTGTGACAATTGTAATGGTTCCTAGAATTTTAAGACCCAAAATGATGGCTAACAGTCATTGCATTTATAACATTATTTAATCTAAATGCTTCAGCTGTTTGTTTAATTTATTTTCATGCTTGGTTCCAATTAAGGTTCCAGCATTCACTTTGGCATATAGCTTAAGTTAAGCTGCTTAACTATATGTGTTGAGTGTATAGGATAGGTGGATTCTATGTGTGTTGAGTGTATAGGATAGGTGGATTCTGCTTATAGATGAAAAAGAGAAACACTTGTTTAACAACAGCTTAGGACATTATTAATTATGGCTACTTGGGACCATATTTATAAAGGTGTTTTATGTAAACCATATTTTAGTAACACATTTTAAATCAATATTATAAAAACTGTTTTAAGATAAAATGATACTTCATGCATGGTGCCACTGCTGCTGTTATATAGTGCCCTGTTTTCATTTCAGTTCATTTCAACTTATTTTCGTGCTTATATCCAATTAAGGCTCAAGCATGCTGTCATGGGCACACACCTTAGCTATCTGGGCTGTCTGTCCAAGACAGTGGGTTAGTTGTTAATGGTTAGTGGTCAGTGAGAAAGAAGAGGGTATAGTGGTCTTACACCTACCCATTGAGTTGTTAAACCTTGCTGTGGATGGGAGCCGATACCGGGCTGCGAACCCAGTAGCTTAACCACGACACCACCAAAGCTAGTCTTGTTTTCAATTTTAAGATCCATTTTATATCAAAGATATGCATGCTGTGCAGTCCCATAGGAAGCATATTGGTCGAGTGTGAGCTATCTAAGTGGTGTATGGATGGTTTGTATTGAATTATCTAATTAACTAATAGCACAGTAATATTTTAAATAATACTATATGGGAGTTCTTCACACATTCCTTAATTAATGCAGCATTTGTTACAAAGAAAGGTGAATAAAAATATGACTATATATCTGAACGACAAATGATTCTCAAAATTAAAGTTGTATCTCTGCAGCGGGCAGAGTGAAAGGGATATTTTGACAAGGTCATGAATGCTCCCATGTATCAGTGCCATATGTTAAATGATTTGACAAATCTTAACATGCACAAGACATTTCAGTGACTATATAGGCCTATATTCACATTTGTAATTGTATGTACTCACAAATCACTGTTGAATTTAATTAGCAATTAAATTTCAGATGGGGGACAGCATGATTTTGGCATCTCAGTTGTCCTATTTATTCCATTACCATGTCATTTACAATTCATATAGCTTGACTGCAAACAGTATTTTTGTGAATGTGAAATAGCATTCTAGAACACTCATCTCACAAATTGACAAATGGATCAGCCGAGTCTCTAAATACCTGGGCCTAATTCACAAAGTTCTCTTAGGCTCTGCTAGACAACAAAGCATCCTCTTTGCAAGTCTTTTAGCATTGCACTGCGAGATCGCAAAGTTGCGAGAGTTTAGTGAATTATGGCCCTGCTCTGGTTTTTGATGTCCAGTAGGAAAAACCTAGTAATTGACATTTTGGTAAAATTTGAGATAATATAATTTTTCAAGTTAATAGGTTATGCCCAGGTTTATGCACACTGAACTGCAGTTAGCTTGATAATGCCAATGGAATCTTCATTATCAGAGTGTTGCACTTCTAGTGACTAGATCAATTTCCCACCCAAAATTAACATATTCATAAATTAAATGTTTGGCTTACACTCACTACTATTAGTGTTAAAGCAAAAGCTTCTTAATGCAGTCACTCTTTAAGCACTGTATAAAATCTTTCTTAAAACAATTAAAAAGTCATTTACTAAGTTTTTGCACTGGACACTTAAGGTTATATCTTGAATATTTGTAACTGTCTCATAACTTCAGAGTTCAGTGTCCAAAATTGCCAAATGTTAGATATGACACTTTGTTGTTTTTACTAAAACACATTTTTAAGATAAGTTCAAGTTATTGTTAAAACATTTTTTATTTTTTAAAAACTTTAATAAATATTGATGTAAAAAGATATTTTAGTATCAGTGTTTTAAAGTTAAGCAAGTTTTGTATTATTTGTTCAAAAATGCATATTTTAATATCTGCCTGTACATAGAAAAACGGATCTCTCTCATTTGTATAAATATAATATCTAACAAGTTCATAATGTTATTTGTATAATGCATAAAATGTTTTAAATAAAGATGTTTCTTGTATATACATCTAGAAAAAGAAATCAATTCAGTTTGAAGATCATTTTTAAAATATTAGAGATGTTTTTTTGAGAGGATCTAGAAAAATCAAATACATTAAACAAACAATCTTACTAATAGCCAAATGTTAAATAAACATGTTATTTATTTTATAAATTCTGGTTACATTTTCATGAAATGTTTAAAATAAATCTTGACAAGTTTTGAGTTTTCACCATCAAATTCTCCAATTGTTTGACTTTTTGTGTTTTATTTTTAACAAAATACCATTTGTGTTTGCAATTCTTCATGTTCCACTAGCCTCTTGTATCACTTATCAGAATCTAGAAACTTCTGTTACTTTTGTTATGAATGTAGCATATTGACTTCTATGTTTTCTCCGTCAAATTCACCAATTGTTTGCAGTCTTTAGATTTATTACTAAAGTGGAGAATATTTGTCACACAACTAACATGCTTACACAATTCTCTTCTTTCTATGCAACAAGTAAATTATAATTTTTTGTTTTCATTTCATTTGCATCAATCAATAAAGTTATATAACTATGTAAAAGAAAGAAATGTTTTATGTAACGACACACTCAACACATTTTATTTACGGTTATATGGCATCAGATATATGGTTAAGGACCACACAGATTCTAAGAGGAAACCCGCTGCCGCCACTACATGGGCTACTCTTCCGATTAGCAGCAAGGGATCTTTTATTTGCACTTCCCACAGGCAGGATAGCACAAAGGATGGCCTTTGTTGAACCAGTTATGGATCACTGGTCGGTGCAAGTGGTTTACACCTACCCATTGAGCCTTGCGGAGCACTCACTCGGGGTTTGGAGTCGGTATCTGGATTAAAAATCCCATGCCTCGACTGGGATCCGAACCCAGTACCTACCAGCCTGCAGACTGATGGCCTGCCACGACACACCGAGGCCGGTATATAACTATGTATTCATGTATTTAAAGGGTATATCTATTCCTACATATAAAATAAGCACACTAAAATCACCTTGCTGGTACTTCTGGTCTGAAGAGAAGATTGATTAATATTACTAAAGTCTGTCCCATGCTTCTACAAAAATATTTTTTGTTAATAATTTCAGTTTGGTTTGACGTAAGAAGAAAGGTAAAAGTGTTTTGGAAATAACAATAACACCCCAACTATTTTTGTAAAGTAAAGTTTGTTTTATTTAACGACACCACTATAGAGCACATTGATTTTTGATTTTATCATCGGCTATTGGACATCAAACATATGGTCATTCTGACACTGTTTTTTAGAGGAAACCCGCTGTCACCACATAGGCTACTCTTTTATGACAGGCAGCAAGGGATCTTTTATTTGTGCTACCCACAGGCAGGATAGCACAAAGCATGGCCTTTGTTGAACCAGTTATGGATCACTGGTCGGTGCAAGTGGTTTACACCTACCCATTGAGTCTTGCGGAGCACTCACTGAGGGTTTGGAGTTAGTATCTGGATTAAAAATCCCGTGTCTCAACTGGGATCCAAACCCAGTACCTACCAGCCTGGAGACCGATGGCCTAACCACGACGCCATCGAGGCCGGTCAAACTATTTTTGTGTGCAGTTTAGAAAACAATGACTCAGAAATAAATATCTTGTAGTAAATTCCACAGTATGAAAAACGGTGTCCCCTGTGGTAAGGACTATAGTAATCTATACATTATTTTGGTGTATGTTTGTAAATACCACAAAACCCCCAGCTAAAGCAGCTGTATTTTGAATGTGTTCACGGTGGAGAATAATGAACCATTATTTTGTCTTGTTCTGTTCAGGGGGTTGGAGGTAGCCCAGTGGTAAAGTGCTCGCTCAATGTGTGGTCGGTCTGGGATCAATCCCTGTCAGTTGTCCCATTGGGCTATTTCTCGTTCCAGCCAGTGCACCATGACTGGCATACCAAAAGCCATAGTATGTACTACCCAGTCTGTGAGATGGTGCATATAAAGGATCCCTTGCTGCTAATCAAAAAGACTAGCTCATGAAGTGCCGATAGCAGGTTTTCTCTCTTAATATCTGTGTGGTCCTTAACCATATGTCTGACGCCATATAACCGTAAATACAATGTGTTGAGTACGTTGTTAAATAAAGCATTTCCTTTCCTTTCTGTTCATTTCGTCCCACCCCCACTTTAAAAACACCTGTTGATACTCGCAAAATTCACTCAGCCCTCTGTGATTTGAAACCTAGCCATAAGTGATTTTAATGGCTCATTAACCATTAACCATTGTCAGACAGCCCATATAGATGAGTTGTATATGCCCAGGACTATGTGCATGAACCCTAATCAGTTACAAGTACAGAAAAAAAAAAATTAAAATTAAAATAATATAATACATGTATTTTTTGTGTGTGAATTACCTTGAATAAAAGATATGGCCATGCAATTTTAGCATGGGTGCAGCCCGACCCCAGGGTCAATGTTATAATGGGTACAGCACCCTCACGGGTGGGGGGAAGTCTGACACTATCAATCACATGTTGAAAAAATGTGACATTAACATAAATGCAATTATTTTCCATCATTTTATTTTTTGGGGGTATATACACTGTGGAAGAGGATTTCACTCAGTTTGGGTTTTGATGGAGTAGCTAGTGTTTAGCCAATGTGTTTTCTGCCAGTGGGTGTTTGGTCTGTACATATTCCAGCACTGCTTGGCTGTCAGGTTAATCTGGCTCTAGGTCACTTCATGGACCACACTGTCACTAACCACTGACCTGTGTTCTTGACAAGTGTCAGCCAAACAGTGGGTTTGTTTGTTGGTTTGTTTGTTGGTTTGTTTTATTTAATGATGCCACCAGAGCACATTGATTTATTAATCAGCTATTGGATGTCAAAACATTTGGTAATTTTTACATACATGTATAGGCTAAGGAAGGAAACCCGCTACATTTTTCCATTAGTAGCCAGGGATCTTTTATATGCACCATTCCATAGGCAGGACAGCACATACCATGTCAATTAATATACCAGTTGTGATGTGCTGGTTGGAGCAAGAAATAGCCCAATGAGCCCACTGACAAGCTCACTGACACTTTACCACTGGGCTACATCCTCCCCCCCCCCCCCCCCACCAAACTGGGGGCTTCAATGGGATGAACTATATACAAATAAATTAAAATGAAAAAACTCAATGAAATCATTGTGCTAGGTCTTTGGATATGTCAATAGATCCAAGAATAGCCTACTTCATTTATGGAAGTGGTATACCTGTACGTCCTTGCTATTAACTGAACGTGGTCCTTATGAAACTTCATGGGTTTTTTTTCTTTTATGCTTGAAGATATCCTCGTGTTTTTATAATAACCATTGTCGCAAACCTAGCTAACCACTTATTAAAACATGTACCAGGCAATGTTGTAATTTTCATTTTATTGATGTCACAAGCCATGTCCAAGAGACCAACTTAATACATCCTTAACTTGTCTGTACATTCTTAAAAAAGAATATATCACACATTTAAGGGGGCAGGACATAGCCCAGTGGTATAGCACTCGCCTGATATGCAGTCAGTCTAGGATCGGTCCCCATCTGGACGCATTGGGTGATTTCTTGCTCCAGCCAGTGCATCACTACTGGTATATGTGTAGGATGGTGTCTGTGGGATGGTGCATATAAAAGATATCTTGCTACTAATGGAAAAAAGGTAGTGGGTTTCCTATCTTAAGACAATATGTCGAAATTACGAAATGTTTGACATCCAATAACCGATGATTAACAAATCAATATGCTTTAATGTGTCGTTAAAGAAAACAAACTTTAACTTGACACATTTAGTACATTTGGTCAAACATTGTCATTATCTAAAGTTAAAAACAAATACATAGGTACTGCATAGGTTATTCATGTTGTTATGCATAGAACTGACACTGACACGTGGGTACATGTTGTCATGAGTAAAAGTGACACTGACACGTGGGTACATGTTGCTATATGTAAAACCGACACTGACACATGGGTACATGTTGTTATGAGTAGAATCGACACTGACATGTGAGTACATGTTGTTATGCATAAATGCGACACTGACATTTGGGTACATGTTGCTATATGTAGAACCGACACTGACACGTGGGTACCTGTTATTATGTGTAGAACTGACACTGACACATGGGTACCTGTTGTTATGTGTAGAAGCAACACTGACATGTGGGTACATGTTGTTATGTGTAGAATCAACACTGACACGTGGGTACCTTTTGTTACATCTAGAACTGACACTGACACTGGTACATGTTGTTACGTGTAGAACCGACATGGACACGGACATGGGGGTACACGTGGGTACATGTTGTTACGTGTAGAACTGACATAGACACTTGGGTACATGTTGATATATGTGGAACCGACACTGACACGTGGGTACACGTTGTTACGTGTAGAATTGTCCAATCCTACAGGAAGAGGATAATAACACTGAATGCATTTGTGGATTTTGTGGGCGTCCAGTGATTTGTGATAAATGTTTCAATCATTTCATCACTATTGTCTCAGCGTTTTGTCTTGTCATTTTGTACCCTTTCCCTGTCGGTGGAGAGTGAGACTTGTGTTGGGATCATTCTTGCATTAAGCCACAATCAAACCACGAAATTCTAAATACAAAGTTCAGAATTTCACAGTTCAATACATCTTCGTGCCGAGATGAAATAGGTCCTGGTTTTTTCTGTTTGTTCCAAGCTCATAGTAAGCCATTACCAAACGTTTACAACTGTGAATGAAAATTGTAAAAAGAAAATTCCATAGTTCTTGAAATAATCACGTTATCCTCTTTGCATGTCGAAAGTGACCAACTGTGAAGTGAACAGACAAGAGTTTTGGTGGATGTTGGTGAGGAAGGAAATGGCTAAATTCTTGCTGATCAATACTGCACTAGTGTCATGTTTCACTTCCTCCATTGACAACATTTTGCATGTATTAGCAGTATTGTCCACACGCCCATCAGACGTTTAGCTAGACGCCGCTCAGCGGTCATTATTGACCACTTAGTTGAGGGAGGTGACGTAACAATTAAATTGTTTGCAAGTTGCCAGTCAATTTCAGGAAGTTGCACCAATTCTTTTTGTGCACTGACGTGTGCAGTCGAATTCCTTTTGACACTAAAATATGTACTGTTGAATTCGCATTTACGCGGAAATATGCACTATGGGATTCTTTTTTAGACTAAAATGTTTTGTCATTCTTGATGGGTTTTTCTTAATTGAAGTTTAAAAATTTGTATTTCTTTTTTACTCATTCCTCAAGTATTTTATGCAATTAACAAATATGCAGTTGACAGGAATAAATGAGATATATCAAGAAATAAGAACTGTAGTCTTTCCCACAGGGAACAGCTTTTTTCATATTTTGGAATTTACTACAAGTTATTTTTTTTCTGAGCTGATTGTTTACTAAATTGTACACACAAAAAACAGTAATTTTTGGTTATTTCCAAAACATTTTCACTTTACTTACGTCAAACCAAACTGAAATTATTTACCAAAATGTTTTTGGTAGGAGGATGGGACAGACTATAGATAGTTCCTGATTTATGAAATGAAAGGTTTTATTGCTATGACTACAAGAGCAATTCATTGGAAGTGAACAGTAGACAGTCACTTGTTATTTTTCTGATGTTTCACTGTGGTAAATTGTACCTCAATTTGTTAAATATATATATATGCCTTCTGGTGACACAGACTACTATAGAAATGCTATACCATCAAGGCAAATGAATTAAAGAAACATAAAGTGATTTATTTATTTATTTTTAACCATTATTCTCCACCTCAAATATTTAAATCTTCACACACACACACACACACACACACACACACACACACACAGACAGACACACACAGACACACACAGACACACATACACACACATACACACACAGACACACACACAGACACACACAGACACACACACACACACACACACACACACGCACACACACACACACACAAACACACACACAGACACGCACACACACACAAATATTGAACAATAAGTCTAAATGATTACAAACTTAAAAGCTAAGCTCTCTAAAAAAAACCTTAATTTTTTTAACAGCTTTCAACAGAAATATATTAAAAAAAAAACTCCACAAGACCCATTCAAACAAAGAATAATTTATTGTTTTATTTGCAGTTATTTGTTCAATATTTGTCCAGAGATTGTGTTTTACACAGAATGTGTTAGTTATGTGGATTAGTGTTTGGGTTTGTGTAAATTTGAGAACTTACTTATTAAATAAATGTCTTCACGCTGTCAAGGTAAACGAGAGCAAGATGCATTCCATCTTTGAAAAGCAATTCTTGAGCAAACTTCCCCTCAAAACGATCATATGCCGTACACAGCTATTTTCACAGGATTAACACTAGCTTAAATATATATGTATTCTCAATTGATTTTAACTCGGAGCTTTGTTCTGTGTGTTGTTCTCTGTGGCCACTTGTATTGACAAGCAGATCAACGATTCTTACTGGATGCAAACACTTGATTTTACTCAACACTGTCTACATGCCCGTGTAACGGACATACGGAAGTTTGAAAACTCTGAGCTAATCAATGAACAAACACAGGTCCTCTCGGCGTCACATTCAAGTGGTAATTGGATTGGAGACTTCAAAGAGTTCAACATTTAAGCATGTGAACTATTCCGTTCAGAAGGAACAAACCGTTTCCAGGAATTAATAAAAGACCTTCTTCCTTCCCCGAGAAAACAAGCAAACAAACAAGTTATGACTATTGGTGTACACACTGAAACATGGATTTTCTTGTGTTCTTGTTTTACTGAAAATATTACAGTTTTGTTTCTGATAAAAGTATTTGTTGCGTGGTATATATACTGATGGAAAGAAATAAAGGATCACACAGATAGCAACAAGAAATAATGTTGACTGGGAACATATAGACATCACATTCAACACTACAGACATTCAATCCCACATTACAGCTTGGTATGAAATACAGACATTATGACGCTAGTATGTTCCCTTATTTTTTTCCATAAGTATATTTCATTGTGGGATATTATTTGTCTAAAGTTGCCAGTGCTATAACATCCAGGTCTTATTAGGTTTCTTATGAAACAGAGTTCTCCTCTGCTGTAATACATTGTTGTCTGTGTGATCATTAGGGTTTTTTCTGGGTCAATTCACTCTTTGTGTTAAAACAGTATTTAATATAGCAACAAACGTTGATGAAGTTCTCAGTTCATTACTGGACACTTAGGTATGCAGGGGCAGAATGTAGCACAGTGATAAAGTGCTTTGCATATGCACAGTCAGTCTGGGATTTGGTCCTCGTTGTGGGGGGGGGGGGGGGGGGGGGATGGGGCATTGAGTTATCTCTCATTCCAGCCAGTGCACCACAACAGATGTAAGAAAGGTGGTGCTATGCACTATGCTATCTCTGTGTGTGTGTGTAGGAGGAGGGGGGGGGGGGAGCATTGGGTTATTTCTCATTCCAGCCAGTGCACCATAACATGTATAAGAAAGGCTGTGGTGTGAAATATGCTCTGTGGGATGCTGCATGTAAAAAGATCCCTTGCTGCTAATCAAAAAGTAGCTTATTGCGTGGCAGAAGTGGGTTTCTTCTCATTATATGTGTGGTCCTTAACCATATATCTGACACCCACAGTTAAAATGTGTTGAACACAATGTTGAATAAAAAATTTTACTTTGTTCCTTACTTATGCAGAGATACGGTTTTGTTAATGGTAACATGACAAGACCATTATTGTTTAAACAGTAACACATTTTTTTTTTTTACCTGTTTCAGTCTATTAATCCCAAAAGAAAACCCTGTTAGATTCAGTGGTCTCATGAACCCATAGTATTTCAGGTCCTGATGATAGACATTCAGACAAGGATTGCTGCATTACTGGCATTTGGTGAGGGTAGTTGGCCATGATGGCACATCCACAATGACAACGTTTGTAATTTATATGGAAATATCCCAATTAAGCCCCAAGACTAGCATTTGGATATAAAAAAAAAGCACCCACTAATCTTCCTAAAATCTCTCAGATAAATGTTTTTACAAACCTTTTTAATTATATAGTCTATAAAATACAATACAGAATGACAGAACGTAAACAATAGGAGTGTTTATTTTGTTTAACGACACCACTAGAGCACATTGATTTATGAATCATTGGCTATTGGATGTGAAACATTTGATAATTCAGTCATAGTTGTGAGAGGAAACCCGCCACATTTTTAAAATTAGCAATGGATCTTTTATATGCAGTTTCCCACCGACAGAACAGCATATACCATACATGTCGTGGGGCACTGTTTGGGATGGGGCAGAAAACTCCAAGGGTCCAGTGAAGAGGTTTGACCCTACGACAAGTGCTATACTGACCTGTGTTGGATCCTGCGGATAACAATAGGACATACGTTATACAAATGTAGTATGTTCACAATGACACTATTATAACTAAACTTGGTTAAACTTGAAAAATAAACCAGATTTCTGTCTATTAACTGTTTTCATCAGTATGTTCACATATCCATACATGCATCCATGCATCCATCTATCCATTAATCCATCCATTCATCCATCCATCCACATATCCATCCATCCAATCACCCACCCACCTATCCATTCATTTATCCATCCATTCATCCATTAACACATCCATCCATTGATAGATCCATCCATCCATCAATTAACAGATCCATCCCTCCAATCACCCATCCACCTATCCATTCATGCACCCACCTATCCATTCATCTATCCATCCATTCATCCATTAATGCATCCATCCATCAATTAATGCATCCCTCCCTCCATCCATCCAATCACCCACCCACCTCTCCACCCATGCATCCATTCATCCATGCACCCATGCATCCATGCATCCATGCATCCATCCATGCATCCATGCATCCATCCATGCATCCATCCATCCATCAATCCATCCATCCATCCATCAATCCATCCATCCATCCATTGCACATGCATGTTGTTACCACTTCCCAGCGTGTCTGGGTTGATTCTGAAACTAATAGCACTGTCTGTTCACACAGTCTGATCTGATCATAAACTTCTCACAATAGTCGGGGTGTGTACATAGCAATTATGATATTAAGTTTTAGTGCTCCCTTCAGCATGATGCAAGCTCTCTCTTCACTGGTGTTTGATGTGCAGCAGTTCTGTATAAATGAAGTTCACTTGACCACATACAAAATTTAATTAACAGAATATATTATGCCTACATATGGAAAGATAACACAAATCATGTGTTGTAATTCTTAGCTATCATATTTATTTGTATTTGTATCAATCCATGTAATATTCATCACTAGCTTTCTCCATGCATCCATCCATGCAGTCATCCATCCATCAATCCATCCATCCAATCATCCATCCATGCAGTCACCCATCCTTCCATCCATCCAATCATCCATCCACCCATCCTCCCATCCATTCTATCATCCATCGTTCCAACCATCCATTCAAGCACCCAACCTCATCCATCCATCCATCCATCCATCCATCCATCCATCCAATCATCCATCCTTCCATCCATCCAACCATCCATCCACCCATCCTCCCATCCATCCAACCATCCATTCAAGCACCCAACCTCATCCATCCATCCATCCATCCATGTATCCATCCATCCATCCATTTATCCATCCATCCATCCATCCATCCATCCATCCATCCATCCATCCATCCATCCATCCATCCATCGATCCATCCATCCATCCATCCAGTCACCAATCCATCCATCCAGTTGCCCATTCATCCATCCATCCAATCATCCATCCAATCATCCTTTTATTCATCCATCCATCTGTCCATCCATCCATGCATCCATCCATCCATTCATCCATTCAGTAGCCCATCCATCCATCCATCCATCCATCCATCCATCTGTCCATCCATCCATCTATCCATGCATTCTTCTATCCACCCACTTTCGTGAATAATACTTTCTTCATAATGAAAAAGCAACAAAAAACCCCACATTTACTCATACTTACAGGTCTTTACATGTTTCTTTTCACTTGTTTACATTACCTAAATGTGTTTGTTGTGTTTGATGGCATTTACAAAATATAGAACATTCTGGGCTACTAATATTACCCTGTATACAACAGACCAAGAAAAACAAATATGTTGATTGTAATTCCACTTTGATAGTTGGTCATTGTGATGATAAGAGTAGTGAGATAGTTTGTAAGAGGACATTATTTTGGCTGTTGGAATCTGTGAACAGACCTCCTTGAAAGGAAGGTCGAGGCTTCTGTGTATGGGAGGTTTGCCCACCATCCATAATCATAGGGCTTGCCCTGACCTGTGTGAATAGGTGTGGAGACACAAATCATAATTTATATACTTCAACTTAGAACAATGTGCTGTGCTCAGTGAGCCGCGACGCAGTCACTGCCATCATAGATGACACAGTAACACAGAACAAGTATCCTCGTTATGCTGTGTGTATAGTTCAGTAGTAGGAAGTGAACTAGAGAGCATTATGGTGGATTAAAATTACTAGAAGGAACAAAATAGTTTTCAGTTTGTTTAAGAAGCCATTAAAATCAGATAGATGCTCTAAACAAAAAACAAAAAGGTGGGTACCTTAAGTTGAAGTATGCTATCTACAGTACTAATAATTTATGTAAGGTTAAGTATGTATAATATCTGGAGGGTCATGTTTTAGGATGTGTTTTGTTTTTAATCCGGGTAGCTGAGGCAGTGCAGAGGTTTTATGTGACTTATAAATGTAGAATATATAGTGCATGTAGGCCTGTATTTTGTGACTAACTTTTCAGCTTACTAACTATAGCATGTTTAATGGGGTCGTTGTTTACTGTGTAGAACAAGGAGGACAGTTTGTTCCTGATTAATACAATGATAATTATCCATTCTCTAATTTACACATTTGTTGTTTTGGGGGTTTGGGGGTTTCACATAGACCATGAAAAGCCTCAGATGCTTAAAGTTTTTATGTTTATGTGTGACCAGCCTCGGTGGCATCGTGGTTAGGCCATCGGTCTACAGGCTGGTAGGTACTGGGTTCGGATCCCAGTCGAAGCATGGGATTTTTAATCCAGATACCGACTCCAAACCCTGAGTGAGTGCTCCGCAAAGCTCAATGGGTAAGTGTAAACCACTTGCACCGACCAGTGATCCATGACTGGTTCAACAAAGGCCATGGTTTGTGCTATCCTGTCTGTGGGAAGCACAAATAAAAGATCCCTTGCTGTTAATTGGAAAGAGTAGCCCATGAAGTGGCGACAGCGGGTTTCTGATGCCATATAATCGTAAATAAAATGTGTTGAGTGTGTCGTTAAATAAAACATTTCTTTCTTTCTTTCTTTATGTTTATGTGCTTCAAGTTTATTTTCAAGTGCTTGAATGTTTCAGAAAAACCATGCATTTAGTAACAAAGATGAAAGTACAATACATTTTACACTTTTCTGTGAGAAAAAATTATAGTTGAGAACATTAGCCTTCAAAGACGTGTCTTGAAAGTCCATGATTAAAAGACATTTCCCTGTACATGTATTACAGACAATTTTTGTTTCAGCCATATATATATATATTGTTGGGTACACTCATGAACCTTACTGTTGATTTTCTCTAAAACAACAGGTCACAATTGTTCTAGCATATAATAAGTCTTTTATTTTACTGCCAGCTATTTAGGCTTATTCTAAAGGTAGTACACCAGGTTCAGCACATTGTTTATTTGTGTATTATGAATGTTTTTTCTGAATGTATTAAGATGCATTGTTCAAGATAATTACACAATAAGAACTGCCTGATCTAGGGGACTGATTGGATAACTCCAATCACAGCAAGCATAACTGAGCATAAACATACAAATAAATATCTGTACCAAAACTGGTCAAGTCTGTAACAAATAAAGTTTGTTTTATTTATTGACACCACTAGAGCACATTAATTAATTAATCATTGGCAAACATTTCTAACACGTCATCAGAGAAAACCCACAACATTTTTCATAATGCAGCAAGGTATCTTTTATATGCACTTTCCCACAGACAGAAAAGCATATATCACAGCCTTGGATCAGTTGTGGTGCACTGGTTGGAATAAGAAAAAAATCCATTCAGTTCAATGGATCTATCAAGTGGTTCAATCTTGCACCTCAAGCGAGCACTCAACTGACTGAGCTAAATCCTGCCCCAAGTATGTAACAGTGCTAACTAGTAAATATTACCATGCTTTCACAATTATCACATTACCGTGAGCTAAATCCTGCCCCAAGTCTGTAACAGTGCTAACTAGTAAATATTACCATGCTTTCACAATTATCACAGTATATTTCCTTACCTCTGGAGGAATTATATTAAAAACAGTTGTTTTTGTAAGGTACCTTATTTTAAAAAAACGGACCTATTTTTATCTTTGTAGATTGACCGGATTGCGAAATACGATGAATACCTCAATGAGCTGTTAACTAAAACACATGCCTCTCAACCAGACTTCGAGGACCTCTGTAAGGCATCCAAGAGAGTGAATGCGGTGAGTTGCTTCACAAAGAGTTAGCAAATACATGGGGGGAGGGGGGTCATGGGTATGTTAAGTCTAATAATTGAATTGTTTTGAAATTCTGTGGATGGTGGGTATTGAAGACTTGTGATTTAAAGTTTGTTTTGTTTAATGACACCACTAGAGCACATTAATGAGTGTCAAACATTTGGTAATTTTGACAATATAGTCTTTAGAGAGAAAACCCGCTACATTTTTTCTAATACAGCAAGGGATGTTTTATATGCACCATCCCACAGACAGGATAGCATATACCACAACCTTTGATATACCAGTCGTAGTCTTATAATTGAATTATATTGAAATTCAGTGGGTGGTGGGTATTGAAGACTTGTGATAAGCAGCTCTTCCCTGACCATGTTGCAACATTCTGACTTGTAATCATACTAATTAATTTTAAATGGCTCCCATCTCACTTGCCCTAGTGGTTAATATCAATTCACTTCCTTTATTTTTATTTCTTTATGGATTCTGTTAAGGTATCATAAAATTGGCCTGGCAAAACGTTTCCCCCCGAGGGGATTAAAAATTTAAAAAAAGAAAGAAATTATAGTCTATATACTGACAAAATATTTAACTAAAAATAAGCTATAAAACTACATTTGAACTAATGAACAACGACAAAATTGTCGTATTTCCAGGCTAATTGTTTGTTGAAGTCTTATTTCTGTTAGAACTCTGTCAGAGTTTACTGAGGACAACGATGGTCAAGCTGATGTGTCTGGGAGTGGGACGGTGTTATAAAATTGGGTCTCAATTAAAAGCCTTCTCACAAACACCTAATATTTGTTTTTGAAGGTGACTAATATGCCATGACTATATCACCAGTGGCCATGACAGTAAGTAATATCCCACCTTTATGAGTCAGGGCAATTGTGAAACCACAAACAATTCAACAAAGGAACACTGTGCAGTCTTATGAACCTTTCAACAGACTGCAAACTGCAGTGTGTGCAGCAATTGCTTTAAAAACAGCAGTTGAAAACGTGTCCGTGTGCATTTATTTGATGTCTCATTTAGCCTGTCCTTTTGATGTTTGCCACACTATGCAGTCAGTGTTGGACAATTTGGCACGGACAGAGTGCTTTCTGCCACATGCCTGTTTGAAGAGCTACTTACGTGTTTACTAACATCTACATACAACAGAAAGCCACAGTGTCTCCTGTTTTAGATCCTTCAAAAAGAGTTTTTTTTGCAAGGAGCATGCTAAAATATTTGAGTTTGATAGCTAGCAGCCTTGCTTTCTGAATTGTTTTATAGAGTATTCACATTGGAGCTGTTTACTGAAACCATTTTGTATCTACAATTTACTTATTCTTTTCTTTTTTAAATACACATACCTGGTATATAACTTTAACCCTTGGTCTAATGTTTATCATTTTAACATTTTACTACTATATGAAAGAAATTATACACTTTCATATTCTGAAGATGGGTTTTTTGGTATGATGGAATCATGTCGTCATCATAGGCATATGGGCTCCCATTTAAGTAGGGGTTGGGGAGCAACCTAAAATTTGCCCAAATTAAATTCTTGATTGAAAATGCCAGAATCTGCAAAACAACATTTATTCATATTTGCATTACTACCAAACAGCTGTATATATATATATATATATATATATATATATGGTTTCAAATGAATCACTACACATTTTACATAGATTACAACTAATATTGTGAGTAAACAATAGAAATAGAGAGGGAAAAGGTTTGAATCCAGATAATTTTGTATGAATATTTCCATTGTTTTTTCCTCAATGCAAATATTTGCTCCAGCACTGGAAGGGGACACTTGACCACCACCAACCTCCCCCCCCCCCCCCCTGCGATCCCCAGTCTCGTATATTTTTGCATGTCATTGAAATAAAAAAAATGTGTGTGAACATCCAAAAATCTTTTATGAAAATTTTGTATTATAAATATAGCTAATGAAACCTGTTAAGAGAATGTTTCACATCAAATTCACTGAAATATTTCAAAATGTCTTTCTATAAAAAGGTCTATCCTCTTTAGTGCAGTCTAACATGGGCATTTTTTCTTTGATCATTTTTGTTTTTTTCATTTGCTATCCCCCTCAGTTTGTTCTAACATGAAGCATTCTTTCTTTTGAAGAGCGTTCATTTCTTCATTTGCTTGTGAAATTGTCGTGGGCACGAATGTTGCCAGGGGCTAAGAAAAAAAATCCGGTCCGGTATCCCACTCAGACGACTGCCATTCCGACTTTATAAATAAAAACCAACACACAGAGTGGATTTGGCTTGAATATTTGGCTTGAATATTTTTAAACTTGAACTTGAGAAAGGAACTTTAAAAAAAACCCACATGCCAAGAGCATTAAATAGAAAAACAACAATCCCTGACCCCATAAAAAACCTTTTTAAATTTGGAGCCACGTGTTACAAAACAAATATATTTTACAGTTTTTGTTGAGAACTCGACACATTGTGATATGATGACCATTTTGTTGCCAATGCTCTGATATTCTAGAATAACAATACACTCGAAATATTTCTACCACTTTTTTAATATGAACAATCCTATTTTGTGAATTCACAGTTCTGGACAATGGAATTTGTTGTTTTTTAATGTTCAGGTCAGGCTGGGTATTTTAAACAAGTTTGTATCACAATACATGTACCTTGTATCATAAGACACATATCAGAATACATGTAAATTATTTACAATGTAGCATCAACAGTATTTGCATCTACAATTTACTTATTCTTTTCTTTTTTAAATACACATACCTGGTATATACCTTTAGCCCTTGATCTAATGTTTATCATTTTAACATTTTACTACTATATGAAAGTTTCCCCTGAGGGAATTAAAAATTAAAAAAACAAGAAAGAAATTATCAACAGTATTTTAAGGAAGGCATCTTACAAAATAAAGAAAATACATGACTCAAGTTGAAGTTTATTAAATATTTAAACCTTACAACATATAGATCATCTCAAATAATGGGGAATATCAATATAAGTAGGGTATATCATAATATGAATTGATTACCATTTGAATCATAATATATCAGTACACTGGTAACAACATGTAGGGTATATCATAATATGAATTGATTACCATTTGAATCATAATATATCAGTACACTGGTAACAACATGTAGGATATATCATAATATGAATTGATTACCATTTGAATCATAATATATCAGTAATTTGGTAACAACAAGTAGGGTATATAGGGAATAACTGGTTACTGTCTTAAGATTATGATATCAGCTTTATCCTGCGATGGTTAGAATGGCGAATGCAGCAAGGCTCTGCCGAGCTGCATTCGCCATTCAACCTGAGCAGGAAAGCCGATATCTTAACACAGTAACCAGTTATTTCTTTTATCTTGCAATTCTATAGAAATATTCGAAAAATTATTATTTATTCCAATTTTGTGCACGCAAATCGAGTATTGTCAACCTAGCAAGGCTTTTGTCGTATGACATCATTATTGTAAGATGCTCTCTACATTTTGACACATTAGAAAAGCGTTTCTAAACTCTTAATTCATAAATAAATATACAAGTTTTGTATTGTTATCACAAAACTTAAAGTTATTTGTATTTACAGCACTTCAACAAATGATTTAAAGAGTGTTTATTCAAAATCTACTCTGAAATACTCGAGTCGAGTTGAGCTTATGTCACGTGACGTATATTTTTGGTCAGTGACCAAAAATATAGAGATTTATCTAGTGATCATATCTTGCCAATGTATATAGTGATTGCAGGATAAATCATAATATGTATTAATTAACATTTGAATCATAATATATCAGTACACTGGTAACAACATGAGTCACTTCCCATTAGAGTGGAATGACAGATTAATGTTTTCCCCCCACCGCAACCAGTGCCCAGTGACTAAGATGAAAGACCATGGTCCTATTTAAGATACATTACAAGTAAAAGATCCCTTACTGTTTTTTGGTATGAGTAGCCTATGTGGAGGCCGTAGGTTTCTTGTGTTTGTTGAAATAACTATTGTGATACCTAACAGACATAGTTAAAATATGCTGAGGTGTCATTAACAAAATTCCTTTCCTTCATTTCCTTTCCTTTCCTCTACCCACAGTCATTTGATGTGACTACCTTTCAACTTCCACTTTGCTGGGTTGATAATTGTCTGTAGATTCATTGAATACCGTCAACTTGATTGTCATTTCTGTGAATCATCCAAATCTGAGTTTTTTTGTTGGGGGTTTTGTTTTTAGTATGGATTCAGTCCATCAGATACATGTAGTTATGTTAGTTATATATGTAACCATATAAACAAGGACAGTAAATTGTATGAACAAAAATCTTGCATAACTAAAGCTACAAAAGCTATGGTGATCTTAATGAATGTTAATTAAAAACAATTTTTTTTAAATTATCTGATAAAATACTTTACTGCTGAGCTCAAGGTTACGTTTTCACATTTAAACCCATTTTGTTTTTACTTATTATAAATTCTAGATCAGTGAAACTTAGTTTATATTTACATAGACCTATCCCAAATGCATGCTAAAAAAATAAACATTTATTAAATTAAAATTTAATATGATTTTTAATTTTAAAAAATGTAAAAGTGTTCAATTATCCCAATGCATGCTAAAAATTATAAAATTTATTGAATTAAAATTTAATTTGATTTTTAATTTAAAAAAATATAAAAGTGTTTAATTAATTAATTAATTAAACATCTTTTAAAGTGTTTAATTTTTTTTAAATAAAAAAATAAATTAATTAACAATTTATTTTTTAAATAAAATTAATTATAATTTGTTATCATTTTAAACATGAATTGAGATGGAAATCTATTGATTCAATCTTTGAGTGACTCCAAATAAGTTTTTGACAATTTTATTGAATTCTTGTGTTTATTTTATCCATTTATGTTTGTTTGTGACTTACACTTGTCCTCTGAAATGACTTTGGGATGGAGCCAATAATGAAATAGAGAGCGTAACAAGTTTAAACTGGACAGTTGATGGTCAAATTGAGTGTAATTGTTTTTGTACCTGTCAGGAATTCAGTTTGTATGTTAACAAGTAATTGTTTTTGTACCTGTCAGGAATTCAGTTTGTATGTTAACAAGTAGTCACGGTGAAGTCTTGGCTTGTGCTGCTGCTTGTCAAAGTCAACAAGACATAACGATGGAAATCCCTGCAAGAAACTATGTAGGCTAAATAATGCATTTTAATTATCCACACTGAATGAACTGCAGTTCTCAAATACAAATCCTGTGTAAACGGCACAGTTTAAAAATATGTAGCCTACATAAACTTTAATTGTAAACTATGTAATTGTAGCTTGAAGTAATTAATAAATTGTAGCCTGAACAAAATTGCTGAACACTGTTCATTTTTAAAAAATAATATAATTATGTACTTCTACAATGAATAAAGTGCAGGTTTGAATTATGTATTCTAAATCAATTTTAGTTTTATGATTTAGTCTGAATAAAACTTAACTGTAAAATATGATCATGCATATAACTGCTTGAAAAATATACTCAACAAAATTAATTATTAGTCAAGACATTTTTAGTACTTTTCATTAAACATGCTTTTTCAAAACCTCCCCCCCAAATTAACATTATTAGTCAAACCAACAAAGTCAGATTCTTTTATAAGGCATCATGTACTTAATGATTTAAATAACACCAACAAAATGACAAGTTTCATTACGAACTAACATCTAACAAATCCCATCTGAATGCACATTCCGTAGTTTTCACCAAGGCATAGACTATTTATTTTTTAATGCATGCAACTGTTTGTGTGTATCATAGGTCAGATTTTAGTGAAGCAATGTTTAAAAGTCGTCTGTGATCAAAACATGCTAAAATAATATGACACTACCAAACAATGACCAAAACTCTACTGGCCTTTAAATAATTGTGTTGTGTATATATAGTGTGAATAATATACAGTCAAAATAAAGTATGGGTTGGGGTGACAAGGGGGTGGTTTACTGAGAAGGGTTTTTATCTGAATTTTGTTTTAAAATATGTAGCCAGAATAAAATAAATGAACTGCCTTTAACATTCTATTGATTATGAAAAAGTGAAATACATGTATCTTCATATATAAAAAACTATATGTCATAGTAAACAAATTATGTAAAGTAGGCATGTCAATACAGGTAAGCAAATACTGTGGTGTTCTGTTAACAGTTAAGTAAACATAATTGTGATACTACCTTTACAATGTCAAGTGTGATGTTTTGAAAACAGGTCGAAATTATGATCATAAAACACTTCACCGTATTTGCTGTTCAATTTTGCCACATTTGTTTGGTCATGTCGAGCCCATAATATATGTCCTGCACTCATCTGCTGTCAGTTGATTGCTGGAGAGTTGTTTATATTCTTGACACCATAGCCATTGGCAGGGGTGGAGGGAGGGATGGGGCAGCGAAAGTTAGCTCATTCGGTTGAGTGCTCGCCTGAGGTGCTTGTGTCACAGGATTGAATCACCTTGGTTGATCCATACATTTAAATAGGATATTGTTAAACGATTATAAATAGGGTATTGTTATGCTACTATAAATACAATATTGTGACACCTGTAAATAGGATATTGTTATACCTTTATAAATAAGACATTGTTATACCCCTGCATATTGTCATTCAGTATATTTACACGCGATTAAGATATTTCAATGTTTAATGTCTGAACTTATCAAACTGTCAGCGTGTCAGCTATAATTATTGTTATCCTTAGTTTCATTTTATCACTGGAAAATGACAAATAGAGCAGGTGCTAATCTATGACCCATATTTTAATTGCCTTTAATATTCTACCTCAAGGCAAACTGTAGATAAATAAATACATTTTATGAGCTCCTGATGTAGATAATTGTAGTGTGTTGAGTTATTGGATGACTTGTATTTCAGATGGTGTGAGAGAGGATTGCAATGAGCTCCTGATGTAGATAAATGTGTTGTGTTAAATTATTGGATGGCTTGTATGTCAGATGGTGTGAGAGAGAGAGAGGATAAGCTCCTGACATAGATAACCATGTTGAGTTATTGGATGACTTGTATGTCAGATGGTGAGAGAGAGAGAGGATGAGCTCCTGAGATAGATAACCATGGTGTGTTATTGGATGACTTTTATTTCAGATGGTGAGAGAGAGAGGATGAGCTCCTGACATAGATAACCATGGTGTGTTATTGGATGACTTTTATTTCAGATGGTGAGAGAGAGAGGATGAGCTCCTGACATAGATAACCATGGTGTGTTGAGTTATTGGATGACTTTTATTTCAGATGGTGAAAGAGAGGATGAGCTCCTGACATAGATAACCATGGTGTGTTGAGTTATTGGATGACTTGTATTTCAGATGGTGAGAGAGAGAGGATGAACTTCTGACATAGATAACCATGGTGTGTTGAGTTATTGGATGACTTTTATTTTAGATGGTGAGAGAGAGGATGAGCTCCTGACATAGATAACCATGGTGTGTTGAGTTATTGGATGACTTTTATTTCAGATGGTGAGAGAGAGAGAGGATGAACTCCTGACATAGATAACCATGGTGTGTTATTGGATGACTTGTATTTCAGATGGTAAGAGAGAGAGAGGATGAGCTCCTGACATAGATAACCATGTTGAGTTATTGGATGACTTGTATTTCAGATGGTGAGAGAGAGAGAGGATGAACTCCGAGATGAATTGATTGGACAAAGTGTTGACTTGTATTTCAGATGGTGAGAGAGAGAGAGGATGAACTCCGAGATGAATTGAATGGACAAAGTGTTGAGTCTGTCCAGGACCGCTTCCCCAATGACGACCTTCACCTTTGTGAACCAGACAAGGTTCAGGTAACTATAATATACATGCATGCATGTAGGAAATTCCGGTTTGCACAATACATCTATCAGTACTGGTGATTTATAGTATACTACTCCTTTAAATCAGACCAAGTAAACTATCGTTCACTTTTAAGGGTGTATGCAGTTTACTAGGTTTTACTATCGGTTACTGTTGTGTACTGATATTACTGAAAAGGTACTGTGACAATACATGTCTGGCTTTACTATTGGTAGTTGCAGGTGTGTAAATTTTATACTAGGTTTTACTATCGGTACAACAATACATTAACACGGTATTTTTTGTTTTACTATCAGTAGTTTCAGTGGTGTGTACAATACATTTATACTAGGTTTTACTATCGGTAGTTGCACTGGTGTGTACAATACATTTACACTAGGTTTTACTATCGGTAGTTGCACTGGTGTGTACAATACATTTATACTAGGTTTTACTATCGGTAGTTGCACTGGTGTGTACAATACATTTATACTAGGTTTTACTATCGTAGTCTCAATACATTTATACTAGGTTTTACTATCGGTAGTTGCACTGGTGTGTACAATACATTTATACTAGGTTTTACTATCGGTAGTTGCAGTGGTGTGTACAATACATTTATACTAGGTTTTACTATCGGTAGTTTCAGTGGTGTGTACAATACATTTATACATTTTTATACGGTAGTTTCAGTTTTTACTTTATCAGTTTTAGTAGTCTCAGTGGTGTGTACAATACATTTATACTAGGTTTTTACTATCGGTAGTCTCAGTGGTGTGTACAATACATTTATACTAGGTTTTTACTATCAGTAGTCTCAGTGGTGTGTACAATACATTTATACTAGGTTTTTACTATCAGTAGTCTCAGTGGTGTGTACAATACATTTATACTAGGTTTTACTATCAGTAGTCTCAGTGGTGTGTACAATACATTTATACTAGGTTTTTACTATCGGTAGTCTCAGTGGTGTGTACAATATATTTATACTAGGTTTTTACTATCGGTAGTCTCAATGGTGTGTACAATACATTTATACTAGGTTTTTACTATCGGTAGTCTCAGTGGTGTGTACAATACATTTATACTAGGTTTTTACTATCAGTAGTCTCAGTGGTGTGTACAATATATTTATACTAGGTTTTACTATCGGTAGTCTCAGTGGTGTGTACAATATATTTATACTAGGTTTTTACTATCAGTAGTCTCTGTGGTGTGTACAATATATTTATACTAGGTTTTTACTATCAGTAGTCTCAGTGGTGTGTACAATACATTTATACTGGTTTTTACTATCAGTAGTCTCAGTGGTGTGTACAATATATTTATACTAGGTTTTTACTATCGGTAGTCTCAGTGGTGTGTACACTACATTTATACTAGGTTTTTACTATCAGTAGTTTCAATGGTGTGTACAATATATTTATACTAGGTTTTTACTATCAGTAGTCTCAGTGGTGTGTACACTATATTTATACTAGGTTTTTACTATCAGTAGTCTCAGTGGTGTGTACACTACATTTATACTAGGTTTTTACTATCAGTAGTCTCAGTGGTGTGTACAATACATTTATACTGGTTTTTACTATCGGTAGTTTCGATGGTGTGGACAATATATTTATACTATGGTTTTGTTTTTTATTGTTTGTAAATTACACCAAAAGTAATTAATGAAGAGATTCTAAACAACAACAGCTTGTATGGTGTACTTCTGGTTTGTTTGGACACACGTTGTGTTTGAACTTTCCTGTCAGTTACGCTTCATCTGGATGAACACTGGATTTTTTTTATCTTGGGTTCTTTGTTATTTTATACCACACCCAAGCTTTCTACTTAAATACTATCAAGTTCAAGTTCAAGTTACCAGGTACACCTTCCACTGTGTACAGGGGAGGGGTTGCATGGATTCAAAACAGGACAGCTTCCTTCGTATTTCATACAGTCTAACAGAAATCTGCTCAAACTTTGATGTGTCGGGGCCCCTAGCTTACCTCAAAAGAATGATCCTGTTTCATATAACCATATTTGATTACATGTCTTATTTACCATTAATAAAGCTCAGTTGTTGAGGTGGTGGCAGAATACATTGGTGGGTTTATAATTGGGTTGAAGTTTGAAGTGAAGGCCACTCTAAACACTGTGTACTCAGGTATGGAAGGCAAACATTGAGGCACTCCATTGTTAAACGTAAAATGTAAATCTATCTTAAAGAAGACTACATGTTGGACCAGCCATTTTTAATAATAATATGTCTAGCAGTATGAATGCCATTATGTACAGAGCTGCTTGATGATGATAATCATGACAACAATAATACTGTGGCAGATGAATAGATAAAACACTTTTTAACACATCACTTTATTGACATCTTCATTTTGGATGAATACTGCCTTAACTTTGAAGATTTCATACAGGGTTCATACACTTATGGTATCATTTATTTACTTCTTCTCTTTTTTTGTGCCATAACTATTGTGATGTTTTTCAAGGTGCATTTTAAATAAACAAATAACTTTAAAAAATGAAATTAAAATATTTTATTATGATATTGGTAACACTTGAGTATAATAATTTTAACATATAATACATTAAGATTCCAAGAGTTTAGGTATTTTTCTTCAAGAGTTTTAAGCACTTTCCTGGGTGAAGATTTTTCCTCAACACGGGATATAGCCCAGTGGTAAAGCGCTCACTTGATGTGCAGTCGGTTTGGGATCAATCCCCGTTGGTGGACCCATTGGGCTATTTCTTATTCCAGCCAATGCACCACGGCTGGTATATCAAAGGCTGTGGTATGTGCTATTCTGTCTGTGGGATGGTGCGTATAAAAGATCCCTTGTTACTAAGTGAAGATGTAGCAGGTTTCCCCTCTAAGACTATACATAAAATTACCAAATGTTTGACATCCAATAGCCAATGATTAATAAATCAATGTGCTCAAGTGGTGGTGTTAAACAAACCAAACTTTTAACTTTGTCATGACTTTCCAAGATGCATGCAAAGCCTGTATTTTGATCCACATAATCTGACCACAGAAAAGGATCATAATCTGACCACAGAAAAGGATCATAATAGCAGTGATAAGTCTATGTTGATCTGTTGCAGCATAAGCCTGGTTTAATCTTGTGGCATGGCTGTAACAAGTATATAAATCTGACTTAGTTCATTCTGTAAGAGAGCTTGCCTCAGGTGCTTTGGTCCTAGGATTAAAGCCCCTCAGTATACCCATTATCTAATTTTGTTTTTGTCCATGACATTCAGTGGTTTGTGCTGTCCTGTCTGTGAGAAATCTTTTATAAAAGATCCCTTGCTACTAACGGAAAAATGTAATGGTTTCCTCCAAGACTATACATTGTATATGTCACAGTTATCAAATGTTTAACATCCAGTAGTCCATGATTAAATTAAACCAGTGTGTTCTAGTGGTGTCACTAAGCAAAACAAACAACAAAGTTAATTTCTTAGCTGCCATTTAGTTTAAAATGCATCTGGCCTGGTGCTTATAAAACTTTTAGAGTCTAGACTCGAGACTCTAATAGAGTCTGACCGGCCTCGGTGGCGTCGTGGTTAGCCATCGATCTACAGGCTGGTAGGTACTGGGTTCAGATCCCAGTCAAGGCATGGGATTTTTAATTCAGATACCGACTCCAAACCCTGAGTGAGTGCTCCGCAAGGCTCAGTGGGTAGGTGTAAACCACTTACACCGATCAGTGATCCATAACTGGTTCAACAAAGGCCATGGTTTGTGCTATCCTGCCTATAGGAAGTGCAAATAAAAGATCCCTTGCTGCCTGTCATAAAAAGAGTAGCCTATGTGGCGACAGCGGATTTCCTCTAAAAAACAGTGTCAGAATGACCATATGTTTGACGTCCAATAGCGGATGATAAGATAAAAAATCAATGTGCTCTAGTGGCGTCGTTAAATAAAAGAAACTTTACTTTACTAATAGAGTCTGAGACAGTAATGTCATGGCAATGCCTTACAAATTGCATGCGTGTGATGTCATTTGAGATTGAGTCAGGACTCTAAATGTTTTATAAGCACGGGCCCTGGTATGGGTTTTGTGAGGACACCAGTACCGGCAAGTTAAACACTTCAAAAGTAGCAATAAAATGATCCTCTTTAAAGGCATGTAATGGAGAGAACTTAATTTACAAACTTGAAGGACACTTTTTCTTTGTATTTGTTCTGTTAGCAAAGCAAAACGAAACTGATCTGTACAGAAATAGAAGAATAAAGAACCGACCTTCTGACTATGGGACATGGTTCAATGTTTTCAAATCCGTAAATACAAATCAAATGAAATTGCAGACAGTGAGTGAAGTGAGTGGACACTTTTACAAACAGTGTGCACCAGCTGTCAGTGCATTCAAATAAAAGTGTAAACATAAGCCCTCGCTATTTAAAGAATGACATTATAAACACAACAGTTTGGCAAAAGAAACCAGAGATTAAGGTTTATGGATTTTCAATGGTTGTAATATTTTGTCTTATTACAAAGTTGTTGTTATAACATATTGAAACCATTCTGTTTAAAAAACCCACATTTCTCAGTACTAATATTATTAAGAGAACTCTTTCAGCACTAAGTTTTACAGCCTTGACCTTCCCTGCACACTGAGTTTAAATAGCAGATTTATGATCATGTTTGTTAAAGGATAAAACTACTTGTTTTATCATTAATTTTAGTTATAGGCTATACATTTCCAGAAAGGTGAATGGACGGCTGTCTAGATAAAAAAATAAATATTTAAAAATGTTAGATTCAACAGGTATAAATCTGGTAATGACAGGTAAACTATGCATATTACTCACCTATTTGAGTAGGTAGGACTGGTAATTTAAAAAAACAACAGTACAAATGTTTTTCTTGTTGGATAATTAATTAATTAACATTCCAGTTATAATTTTAAAAATATATTTACAATGCTTTTGCAAAATTAACAAGCCATAATAAGCTTTCATTTCATCAACAGAAACATCATACCATACACCTTTGTTGTTAGCAGGATCTGTATCACGCTTTTTTTTGGCATTCATGTTGGTAAATTACACAATTTTTCCATACACTGTATTGGAATAAAATAGCGAAAAGTACTCTATGGTGTTTGTGTTGACGTTAAACACTTTTACGGCCCCCGGATTTTTAGTAAAAGTTGATCTGCAGGTAACCGAATATGGCTCATGTGTCCAGGTAAACTCAGGCGCATGGTAAAACAGTGGCAAGTCATCTTGTATCTCGTCATCGGTATCATTTTCTTCTAAATTGCCATGTTGAATGACATTTCGTTCACGATCGCCAATCTCGATTAAATCAAATGCACCAAAGTCCATATTATCCCACATTTCATCATCGGAAAACCTGTCATCTGAATGACAACCATTGTTTTCAACAGACGAAATTTCGTCACCTCGGTTCATGTTTAATTACAGTCAGAATATCAGTATAAACTTGGAAAAAACTCATTCAAAATTCGCTAGAACATTGGCGGCAAGATTTTGTCTAATTATAATATTGACGCGTCACTCGGCGCCAAATATGAACAGGTGTTACAAGCCGCTAAACTGGCCTGTCATGCTGAGAGGCACTGGATATCGCTAGCTGGTATACCGGCCTGTCGTGGTGAAAGAGTTAGAGAAAACACTTAAATAAAGTTTGAAATGTTAGAAGTTCTAAATGAAGGAAGCTGTGCTACCGGTTTACCTATTTTATCCTCTTTCCTGACAGTAAAAACAAGCATGTTATAGATAAATACCGATTCATGTGACAACACTATCATAAAACAACAAGTCATAAATGGATATAGATGTAACATTACTGTCACAGATGTGTTACAAGTGAGATAGATCACCTTCCAGTAAAACTAAACTACTTTATAAACAGATCTAGATGTGTTACAAGTGAGATCACCTTCCAGTAAAATCAAACTACTTTATAAACAGATCTAGATGTGTTACAAGTGAGATCACCTTCCAGTAAAACTAAACTACTTTATAAACAGATCTAGACGTGTTACAAGTGAGATCACCTTCCAGTAAAACTAAACTACTTTATAAACAGATCTAGACGTGTTACAAGTGAGATCACCTTCCAGTAAAATCAAACTACTTTATAAACAGATCTAGATGTGTTACAAGTGAGATCACCTTCCAGTAAAACCAAACTATATAAACAGATCTAGAAGTGTTACAAGTGAAACACCTTCCAGTAAAGCCAAACTATATAAACAGATCTAGAAGTGTTACAAGTGAAACACCTTCCAGTAAAGCCAAACTATATAAACAGATCTAGAAGTGTTACAACTGAGATCACCTTCCAGTAAAGCCAAACTATATAAACAGATCTAGAAGTGTTACAACTGAGATCACCTTCCAGTAAAGCCAAACTATATAAACAGATCTAGAAGTGTTACAACTGAGATCACCTTCCAGTAAAGCCAAACTATATAAACAGATCTAGAAGTGTTACAACTGAGATCACCTTCCAGTAAAGCCAAACTATATAAACAGATCTAGAAGTGTTACAACTGAGATCACCTTCCAGTAAAGCCAAACTATATAAACAGATCTAGAAGTGTTACAACTGAGATCACCTTCCAGTAAAGCCAAACTATATAAACAGATCTAGAAGTGTTACAACTGAGATCACCTTCCAGTAAAGCCAAACTATATAAACAGATCTAGAAGTGTTATAACTGAGATCACCTTCCAGTAAAGCCAAACTATATAAACAGATCTAGAAGTGTTACAACTGAGATCACCTTCCAGTAAAGCCAAACTATATAAACAGATCTAGAAGTGTTACAACTGAGATCACCTTCCAGTAAAGCCAAACTATATAAACAGATCTAGAAGTGTTACAACTGAGATCACCTTCCAGTAAAGCCAAACTATATAAACAGATCTAGAAGTGTTACAACTGAGATCACCTTCCAGTAAAGCCAAACTATATAAACAGATCTAGAAGTGTTACAAGTGAGATCACCTTCCAGTAAAACCTGAACTATTTTATAGACATACACAGATATGTGACATTTTATTTTATTCTAACTTATTTTCATACTTATATCCGATTAAGGTTCAAGCATGCTGTCTGAGACACATACCTCAGCTATCTGGGCTGTCTGTCCTGGACAGTGAGTTAGGTGTTAATGGTTAGTGAGAGAGAAGAGGGTGTAGTGGCCTTAAACCTACCCACTGAGTAAACAAATCTTGGTAGGAGCCGGTACCGGGCTGTGAACCCTGTACCTACCAGCCTTATATTCCAATGGCTTAACCACGACACCACTGACACCACCAAGGCCAGTTATCACCTTCTAGTAAACTCCCAACTACTTTATAAACAAACACAGATATGTTACAAGTGAGATCACCTGTCCAAGAGGCCCACCTGTGAGTGAAAAACAAACTACATTATGAATGGATGTAGATGTGCTGCTATTGACCTAGCGGGTCCCACGTTTGTGTGTGTTAGTCTGGTGACGGTCACTGCTCTGTTGTCACAGCATTAAGCACTCGGGGAATTAATGTACTGTATACTGGAGTCAGCAAACCATGGAGTGTTCATATTTAAAACTTATCATGCTGTTTATAGACATTTCTCAACACTGACTTGATACGATGTGAACTTTTCTCTCTCGGGTGTGTGGGTTAGCATATGTGTAATCTTTCAAGTTGTTTTTAACGGTATATCTTTCGTCGCAGTTGTGATGGAATTTACCTCAAATATTTGAGGAGTGTACGGTCGGATGTGTTTGTGTGGTGGATGTACCTGTGTCAGATAGACATGATGCTGGGAATTAATTAACTATCATCTCAAGTAAGTTTCAATCTTTGTATTGTAATTCATTGTGTGTTATACATATTGTCAGTATATCTGATCAGTCTTTAAGTTAATTGCAGTCATTGAAAACATCTGTTTGATAATAAATAGAATATACTATCTATTTGTAGCATATATTACCACTAGTTTTTAAATAGGGTATCCTTTTACTATACAGCTCAATAGGGACATTAAAAGTTTTAGGCACCAGTAATGTCTATTATATTGACTTAATTTGGGTGTATACATGCTTATGAGTGTTTCATTTAACCACGGCTGGTACATCAAAGTCCATGGTATGTACTGTTCTGTCTGTGGGGAAAGTGCTTATAGCTAGAAGTTCCCTTGCATCCTTATGTTTGACATCCAATAGCTGATGATTAATAAATCAATGTGCTCTAGTGGTGTCGTTAAACAAAACAAACTTCTTCTTCTTCTTGCATCCTTATCCACAGGAGTAGTCTATGTGGTGTGTACTCTCGATGGTCCTTTCACCAAAATGTTGAAAGAATCCTGTTACACACCAAATAACTAGTTTTAAAATGGGTTTAAGTGACATTAAACACATTGTCCTTTCCTTTCATCTTATGAAATTGTTTTACATTAATTAAATACTTTTATTTTTATTATTAAGCTTGAGCTCTTAGTACATGCACTTTGATTCACAGTACAAATGTGTGGCAGTGTTGCAAGCTGTTGGTTGTCCGTGCATTAGAGGCTATTTAAATGCAAACTACACAAGCCAACTAAATGAAACTTGCAAATCATGTACGAAGTGTACAGCACGGTCTATGTCTGACATGATCTTGCATAAGGATCTTTTTAAATGGGTGGAAGTTGATGTCGGTGCACATCAATTACTGTGTAGAGTTTGCTAGCTGGAGGACTATAGTGTGCTGCCTAACCTCATCAAGTGGTCATCTGTATGAAACATTTACCTGTATTAAAGTCACCTGTATAAAACATTTACCTGTATTAAAATCACCTGTATAAAACATTTATCAGCCTCGGTGGCGAAGTGGTTAAGCCATTGAGCTACAGGCTGGTAGGTACAGGGTTCGCAGCCCAGTACCGGCTCCAACCCAGAGTGAGTTCTTGAGGGCTCAGTGGGTAGGTGTAAGGCCACTACACCCTCTTCTCTCTCACTAACCACTAACCAACTAACAACTAACAAACTGTCCTGGACAAACAACCCAGATAGCTGAGATGTATGCCCAGGACAGCATGCTTGAACCTTAATTGGATGTAAGCATGGAAATAAATTGAATTGAAATGAAATGAAATATATAAAACATTTACCTGTATTAAAGTCACCTGTATAAAACATTTACCTGTATTAAACAGTCACTTGTATAAAACATTTACCTATATTAAAATCACCTGTATAAAACATTTACCTGTATTAAACAGTCACCTGTATGAAATATTTACCTATATTAAGGTCTTGTGCATAAAACATTTACCTGTATTAAACAGTCACCTGTATAGAACATTTACCTGTATTAAACAGTTTCCTGCATAAAACATTTGCCTGTATTAAACAGTCACCTGTATAAAACATTTACCTGTATTAAACACAATTGGTTTAATTTATCCATTATTCAGCTAGCTACCTTTTCATTTGATTGTTTTATAACAAATGAACTACACTAACTGTGTTATAGTAAATCACTTTTGAGACTGAAAGATATTTTATATATTATAGGCTTTAACAGGAAAATATTCATGTATATATGTCAAATTGTTTTCTGGTAACATCATAATATCACAAGTCTTGCTTACTTGTATAAAATGTGCATGTGTGCACTATCATAAATTCAAACTATATATGCTTTCCAAACTGTTGATGGATTATAGAAAAAACACAGTACCTGGTTAATGGAGATTCTTCTTCTAAATAATATCAGCAATAGTTCTATAAAATACTTGAACGTTATTCTATTGACATCTGTGTGCACATTCGGATGTCCCTTTCTGAAGAAATGCTTTTGGCACCTGCACTGTTATGCTATTAAAGGGGCAGTCCTCTTACAGACGGATTTGGAACCACATATCAGTATTGTGCAGAACTACTGTATTGAGATATAATATCCCAGACAGGAGGAATGCAAAGGAATTTTAAACAACATCTCTGCAGTTTTCAGACTATGGCTATTTAGCATCTGACCTAAAGTAATTTCCACACTTGGTCTACAGGGAATTTGCTACCACAGGCTATATCTACGAAATAGGGACCTTTTAATGCAGTTCTCACAAACAGGATAGCACATACCATGATCTTTGATATACCAGTTATAAGTCACTGAGCTAAATCTTGGGTAGCTGTTTAATGCCAGGGGCAGGACGTAGGTCAGTGATACAGTGCTCGCCTGATGCGTGATCGATCTAGGATCGATTCCCGTCAGTGGGACCATTGATCTATTTCACGTTCCACCCATTGCTTCACAACTGATGTAACAAAGGCTGAGGTATGTACTATCCTGTCTGTAGGATGGTGCATATAAAAGATCCCTTGCTGCTAATCGAAAAGAGTAGCCCATGAAGTGGCGACAGCGGGTTTCCTCTCTCAATATCTGTGTGGTCCTTAACCATATGTCCGACACCATATAAACTTTAAATAAAATGTGTTGAGTGCGTTGTTAAATAAACCCTTTCCTTCCTTCAGTTTATATCTGATTCCACAATATAGTGTTAAAAAGGAAGGCCAGGCAGCAAGTATTTGCACACCAGTGAAAGCCTGTAAAGATAAAAGGTCATGGTGTCAAGCATTGTGCACAAGTTATATCAGTTGATCTTATAAATACTAGCAGGTGTAAAGTGCAGTGGTAAGCATTATGCTACAAGTACTATAGAGCATGACAGATATTGGTATTCATAAAGTATGTGTAGGGAAGGTCAGGGTCGCAGCTGTTTCATGCCCCAGTAGGCTCTTGTCATGTTCATGTTCTACCTCAGGGCTAGTCAACATTAAATCAATCACTCGTTTTTTTCTTTAACTCTTACACATACCACGTACAGGATCTAGATAGCTTTTAGCTGAAAACACAATTGCTTTTTGTTTTTCATGTTTTGGATTTTGCAAGATATTTTCTAACAAAACTAATGTATGATGGACATTCCAAATATCTATAGTCCCTACAGACATTTGGAATGTCCATCATGCAGTGTAGTGCACTGGTAAATACTACAAAATAGGAAGGGACTTTTTTAATTAACAGGATAGCACATACCATGATCTTTGATATACCAGTCATGAGGTACAGATAGCACATACCATGATCTTTGATATACCAGTTATGAGGTACAGATAGCACATACCATGATCTTTGATATACCAGTTATGAGGTACAGATAGCCCATACCATGATGTATCATCAACTAACACTACTATTCTGTGACAAGATGACATTATTATATATTGTGCTTGGACTTGCTTTTTCAAAATTCCATATAAATGATCCCTAGAATGTTGGCCTTTGTTCAAAAGAGGGCAAGACTTGGCATTTTAGCTTCTCTTTGATAGTTCATTCTAACATTGTATATTATAAAATTAGACTGTTAAGCTATATGAGACTAGTGTTAATGAGTTTGATGCAGAACCACCACTCTCTCCCACATACATGTACCCCAAAAGGAAGAAAGAAAAAGAATAAATGCAATAGAATACCCCCAGGTATAACAATCTCCAGAGGAATCAAAATGTTGTGTGTGTGCAGGGTGGGAGGTGGGGGAGGGGGGGGGGGGGGGGTGTCAATTAAAAAAATAAAATAATAATTAATCTGGGAAAGGTTATGGCTTTAATTTTCTGTGATTTTGAAGGAATTTTATGATTGATGACCCTCAGAAAAGTACGATGATAAAGAAGACTTACTACATAGATGAGTTGACAAGAGTGCTATACATCAAAAGTAAATGCATCATATATGTTCCTGTTTGTCATTCTGTCAGCTCACAGCTCATCTTGTTAGTTCTCCAACGACTGAATGTCACTTCAAGTTGTTTCCCCGGCATTTGGTTTTTATTTGACATTGCACCTTGATGATGTTATATTTTCTAGAGAGTCTGGTAATAAGCATACTACAGTTGAAGAATATTAAACACTTTTTTTTGTCTGACCCAGAACCTAGATCATTTTAACTATTTTCTAGAGTGTCTGGTAATGTACATACATTGTACTACGGGTGAAGAATATTGTTTGATGTAAGATGGGATAATAAAGTTTCTAGCAATGAGGCAAGTGTTGTATACACAGATAAGACCACGGGTTTGATCCATAACTGCTCTAGTTTAAGGAACTAGAGGCAGATGGCATTTCTACCAAGGAATAGGGAGACTGGTAGTATCCTACACCTTGTGACAGCTAGTGCCCATCTGTGAACACTGGAGATGACCAGTTCTCATGTATTTGAGGTAGTTTGTGTCAAATGGTTGAGATTACCTGAGTCTTTTAACTTGAGACATCTGGTGCTTAACCAGGAATGAGGGGAAATAATATAGTCTTCAGAAACAAAGTCAGAAGCAGAAATTTGGGACATTAGCAACTACTTTTGGAGATCTTGTGGCTGTCTGTATTGGGACATTAGCAACTACTTTTGGAGATCTTGTGGCTGTCTGTATTGGGACATTAGCAACTACTTTTGAAGATCTTGTGGCTGTCTGTATTGGGACATTAGCAACTACTTTTGGAGATCTTGTGGCTGTCTGTATTGGGACATTAGCAACTACTTTTGGAGATCTTGTGGCTGTCTGTATTGGGACATTAGCAACTACTTTTGAAGATCTTGTGGCTGTCTGTATTGGGACATTAGCAACTACTTTTGATGATCTTGTGGCTGTCTGTATTGGGACATTAGCAACTACTTTTGATGATCTTGTGGCTGTCTGTATTGGGACATTAGCAACTACTTTTGATGATCTTGTGGCTGTCTGTATTGGGACATTAGCGACTACTTTTGAAGATCTTGTGGCTGTCTGTATTGGGACATTAGCAACTACTTTTGATGATCTTGTGGCTGTCTGTATTGGGACATTAGCGACTACTTTTGAAGATCTTGTGGCTGTCTGTATTGGGACATTAGCAACTACTTTTGATGATCTTGTGGCTGTCTGTATTTTGGAGTGTCGAAGAAGAGCATTATTCTGGAACATAATTGTTGTAACTAGTGAGACACATGCGACAGTGCTCATCCTGGTAATCAAAGGTCATGGTATGTGTTGTCCTGCCTGTGGGATGGTACATATAAATGAAACCCTTGGTACTAATGGAAAAATGTAGCGGGTTTCCTCTCTAAGTCTTCTGTATGTCAAAATCACCAAATGTTTGACACCCATTAGCCAAATGATCAATAAATCAATGTGCTCTAGTGGCGCCGTTTAACAACAAAACCCCATATAAGAACAATAATAGTATTCTCTCCAGTAGCTTACGGCAGTGTTTAGTTATACATACCTAACATTTTGGCTGGTTTGATGGAAAATGAATGGTTACCAACAACTTGGCTAGATACTATGACACAATTCACTTAACATCATATTCTACCTTTTAATATGTTCCTTTTGGAAGGAAACCACTCAGCTTGAAGGTAATTGTTAAACATAATTTTATGGTAATACAAGAATTATGAATAACTACACTACAATTTAATAAAGGAAAATTACTGATAGCACAAGAAATATTAATGTAGGTACAGTTGTGTATTATAAAGTGTGATGTCTAAACTGGAACAGACTGAATAAAAGAAAAAGTCTAGTAACAGTAAATTAATATTATTTGTATTTTATAAATAGATCAGGTATATATATATGTATGCCAGATATTTGTTCACGGTATAGTTCTGCTTTACGTGTGTGTGAACAATGATGTTTTGTACTTTTATAGAAGAACTGGATGAGGTATACCGGTCATTCCTATCATTTTCTTTCAAATGTTAACAATAATGGAAGCCACGCTTTACTGAATTTGATGATTATAAGGTACACTTGCCATAACTTACCTGGTTACCTGTCCTGCCCATTGAGGGTTTGTGTAAAACACATCACAGGCTGCTGGTCTGCAGACAGATCACAGCGAACAAAGACTCTTTCAGTAATTTATAGACCTGCTTTTTTGGTTTGTTTTATTCTCTAGTCCGTGTAGATATTTTTAGTGTGCATTTCTCAGGCAATCCTGGCATGTCACGGATATTGGTTTCTGGTGAAAAGAAATTCATTTTATTTAAAATCTCTCCCCATTCAGAAGTGAATGGGATAGCGAGAATAATTGCCCCCGAGTGATAAAAGTGGGGACTTGTGTCCTTCAAAGGGGACGTGTGCATCCAATAGCTTACATTTCATTTTCTGTTCATTTTTAACTTATTTTTAATAATACACATACCTCAGATGACTTGACTATATATGGATTCAATATAGCTAGGGTTAATCGTTAGTTGTCAGTGGTTATAATATGGGAAGAGAAAAACTAGTTGTTAGTGGATATATAGGAAAATAAAATAAAAGGTTGTCATTGGTTATATAGGAAAAGAAAACCTAGTTGTTAGTTGTTATATAGAAAGAGAAAAATTAGTTGTTAGTTTGTTATATAGAAAGAGAAAAACTAGTTGTTATACAGAAAGAGAAAACCTAGTTGTTAATCATTATTTAGGAAGAGAAAACCTTATTTAGTGATTTCACACCTCCCTATCAAGACTTCAAAACCTATTTTTGCTCATATATTTAGGCCCAAATGATGACATATGAATAGATTCTATAGAAGTCTGAGAAACATTTTATTTTGATATAGAGTATGGAATAAATACCTTTTTACTAATTGATGATGATGGTATGATTAAACTTTATCTTGTATGCAATGCATAAAGCAAGTCATTAGAATTACATTTCCTACTTGTTGGTTGTATTTTGTACTTCTGGGTTTTGTTTTTTTCATTGTCTTTTAAAAAGAAAAAATCTTTAAACTTAGTTAAACGGTTTCTAATTGCCTTAATTCATGAATGCTTTAATAAATGACTCCTATTTCCCCAGTGACAGTGATATCACACTCCTTGGTCTGATCCTAGGGCAAGGTCTAGCTCTTTGTAACTTTGTTAACATTTCATTGGTCTGTGTGTCCATGGTTGCATATAAATCACTCGATCTCTTAATGGATGACTTACATGTATATTTGGTATTGGTGTTTATAAACTCCAAGCCCCACTGATATGACCCAAGGTCAAGGTTTTTATCAAACTTGGTTAACAATTGGTTAAAGTTTATATGATTGGCTTTAACTCTGAATTCTATAATGGATAGTTGCCATATTTGGTGTCATTGTTCATCCATATGCACAACCCAGCCCAATGCAGGGTCAGATCATTTGGAACTTGGTAAAAGATTTTCAAATGTTTTTAAAGCCATAGATTTCATGCTTGGTATGAATGTTCAACATGGGAGTCATTCAACTTCAGATCTTAAAATTTGATTGTAAATATTAAATCAATATCACATTTTGACCTTTTTCACAGTTCTTTTTAACTGGTTACAACTTTTGAATTCATTCATGTGTGACATTCATATTGGATATATATATTTACTAAAGCTGCACATTGCCATGCATGCTCTTAAATGTGACTTGAGCTAGGACAAGGTAACAATCAGAAGGGAACATTATTGTTTAAAACAGGGGAAAACATAGTTCAGTAAGTATGTAATATGCTCTAGAAGTAGTGGGGTTATGGAATACGCAGTCTTAAGGGTGGTGGGGTGATTGCTCCCAAATCTCTTTTTCAAAACTATTCACAGCTTCATTTGATTGATTTGTCTTTTCACAGTCTAGTGTGTAACAAGTGACTTATCATGGCTTTGCCATTCTAGTTTGTGCCTTTTATACAAGCTTACAGCCCAGCTGACTAAGCTGTCTTCATAAATGGATGTTAATGGCTTTATTTTTAACTTTACCATGAGGTTTAATCTCATTCATTCATTCATTCATTCATTCATTCATTCATTCATTCATTCATATGCCTATATCTAATTATGGATTAAACAAACTGTGCTATAGGCATATACCACAACTATCTGGGTTGTCTGTCTAGGACAGGGGTTAATAGTTAGTTGTTAATGGTTAATGAGATAGAAGCATATACCTCAGCTCTCTGGGTTGTCTGTCTAGGGCAGGGGTTAATGGTTAGTGATTAGTGAGATAGAAGCACAAACCTCAGCTATCTGGGTTGTCTGTCTAGGGCAGGGGTTAATGGTTAGTTGTTAGTGGTTAGTGAGATAGAGACATATACCTCAGCTATCTGGGTTGTCTGTCTAGGACAGGGGTTAGTTGTTTGTGGTTAGTGAGATAGAAGCATATACCTCAGCTATCTGGGTTGTCTGTCTAGGGCAGGGGTTAGTTGTTTGTGGTTAGTGAGATAGAAGCATATACCTCAGGTGTCTGGGTTGTCTGTCTAGGACAGGGGTTAATGGTTAGTTGTTTGTGAGATAGAAGCATATACCCCAGGTGTCTGGGTTGTCTGTCTAGGACAGGGGTTAATGGTTAGTTGTTTGTGAGATAGAAGCATATACCTCAGGTGTCTGGGTTGTCTGTCTAGGACAGGGGTTAATGGTTAGTTGTTTGTGAGATAGAAGCATATACCTCAGCTATTGGGGTTGTCTGTCTAGGACAGGGGTTAATGGTTAGTTGTTTGTGAGATAGAAGCATATACCTCAGCTATCTGGGTTGTCTGTCTAGGACAGGGGTTAATGGTTAGTTGTTTGTGAGATAGAAGCATATACCTCAGCTATCTGGGTTGTCTGTCTAGGACAGGGGTTAATGGTTAGTTGTTTGTGAAATAGAAGCATATACCTCAGCTATTGGGGTTGTCTGTCTAGGACAGGGGTTAATGGTTAGTTGTTTGTGAGATAGAAGCATATACCTCAGCTATTGGGGTTGTCTGTCTAGGACAGGGGTTAATGGTTAGTTGTTTGTGGTTAGTGAGATAGAAGCATATACCTCAGGTGTCTGGGTTGTCTGTCTAGGACAGGGGTTAATGGTTAGTTGTTTGTGAGATAGAAGCATATACCTCAGGTGTCTGGGTTGTCTGTCTAGGACAGGGGTTAATGGTTAGTTGTTTGTGAGATAGAAGCATATACCTCAGCTATTGGGGTTGTCTGTCTAGGACAGGGGTTAATGGTTAGTTGTTTGTGAGATAGAAGCATATACCCCAGGTGTCTGGGTTGTCTGTCTAGGACAGGGGTTAATGGTTAGTTGTTTGTGAGATAGAAGCATATACCTCAGGTGTCTGGGTTGTCTGTCTAGGACAGGGGTTAATGGTTAGTTGTTTGTGAGATAGAAGCATATACCTCAGGTGTCTGGGTTGTCTGTCTAGGACAGGGGTTAATGGTTAGTTTGTGGTTAGTGAGATAGAAGCATATACCTCAGGTGTCTGGGTTGTCTGTCTAGGACGGGGTTAATGGTTAGTTGTTTGTGAGATAGAAGCTTATACCTCAGCTATTGGGGTTGTCTGTCTAAGATAGAGGTTAGTTGTCTTATCCACTCGGCGATAGTAACTTCTACAAAAACATAAGCATCTTAACCAGTAGTTAAGTATATGTAATGTCCAATACTCTGTTCAAAACTAATGTAACAATTTAGTATTTAAGGCATGTTCAGGAGGCTGACCACTGAAGGTAGTTTGGGTTTTGCATCTGATGTTAAATGAATGGGATAGGATAGGATGGAAATCAGTCAAGTTGTCCACAAGTGCTGGCCTTCCTGAACTGAACACCACTCCACAAATTTTAATGTTATTGCCACCATAGAATAGCTACAGTACATGAAAAGAGTTCATTATTGGTGTTTGAAGCCAAAGAAATCTCATTACATTGCTTATTATTGCAGGCTGAATGCTTTTCATGATCTGGTGTATCAAACTAGATCACCTAATTTGAACATACAAAAACCTACAATAACTTCTTCGCCATCACTATGTTGCCTTGACCTGTTTATGGTAGAAGCTGATTAATTTGCGGGTTGGTGTTATGTCCAAGGATTTAGCTTACTCTGAGATTATACAGGTCATTGTTGATCTGGTTTATATAGCTGTACTTGTACAGATTGTTGGTATACATTTATATTTGCATTACAATTTTTTTATTTAAATGACAATAAATAGCAATACAAAAATTCAGATGTTTTGTAATGTAATATTTTGAAGAAAACAAATCAGACCTCAAAATTAAATAATCGGCTAGACTGAGCAGATTAATTTGCTCATTGTAAAATAATTCTGGAATTCAGATAGAATTCTTCTACACTGCAGAATGGAGTATAATCAAATTTGGTTTGTTAGTTCATCCTAGGAAGCTGGTATGTCATGTACAGTAATTAGGTCAGTATGACTTACTTTTCACACATCAATGAACATAACAGTAAAAATGTGTTCTAATCAATTTTCCCTGCTGTTTTAAACTGAGATCATTGTGACCTGCTTCATATCACTGAGCATGGGAGTTTGATGCAGTGTGTATAAAATAATTTGTTAATAACACCCTTGCATGAAGAAACATGTAAGCTACTGGTTTTGGGGTGGATTTTGGAGGTGTGTGGGGGGTTTTGTTTACAGAGAAATAACTTTTAGACATAGGCATACAGAGGCAGTATAAGATGCCAGCAATTGTGTTGTCATTTATAAATTCACATTTTATCTCGTTCAGGACCATTACATATTCTGGCCAAATCATCTTCTATGCCTATAGTTACAATGATACACAGTGTTCGAAAAAAGCACTTGTTAGTTTGTCCTGACAAGTGAAAGTCTATTCAGACAAGCAAAATGTGTCTTGGTTGGTTGTCCTGTGGACAGGTAAAAATGTTCAATGCAGTTTCATTTTAAACAATCAAAGACATTGTACTTGTACTTGTACTTAAATAAAACAAACCATTATTTGGACAAGTAAAAAGATTGGTGGACAAGTAGATTTTTAGATGTATTTGTCCAGTGGACTAGTGAACAATTCTGCTTATTTCTGTCACTGATACATATAAGACAAAACCTTAAATTACTATATATATGTATAGATTTATAGAAATCTACATGAGTGGCTGTTAGATGCCATTTACATGTATTTACAAAGGCAATTTGTTATAATCATTGAATCAATTTATTGGCACAGAGTTAGTTTTGCATTTGTTAAGCTATAGTCACTACTCTTATTTGTGTCTGGATGTTCAAGAATATTTTTAACTAAATCATGACATTTCATGAACATTTGTTATGATTTTGATTAAGAGTATATTTTCTTTTCACAGAAAACGCGGGGGATTTCAACAAGAAGGAAGTCGGCTCCAAGCGCTGTTTTGTTCAAAACCCTCGGAGGAAACAGGTTTATATTATTTTATATTTGTCCTTTTGTGTATTACAATTCATATGCTAAGGGTTATGAAGACAGGGTACAAAAATATCTTTAACTTGGATAAATGTTCTAAAGGGTAATTAAATATGTTTTTAAAAATCTAAAATTAACAACAATCTTGGGTAAAACTTAGAGTGAAGTACAGGTGTACATTATGGTTAATTTGAAATTTAATAATGAATTTATTAAAGAACGTCACTACAGTATCAACTATTACTAATTTTAAAGTGAGATGAGATTTCACTTAAAATGACACTGCAACAATACATGTATTTGCTGAAACATTACAATGGCTCTTAAAGGTACCTGTACTTTTCTACTTTAACTCTTGTCTCAACTGTAGCAAACTTATTCTCTCTACATTTGGTACAGATCTAAATAAGTTATCTATGTTTTGTCAGTGAAAACTACAATTTATATGAGACTGTCTTTAAACACTTCTTGGTGTGTTGCATTTGTGCTGTATACGGCATACATGTAGATTGTATATATTAGTGTGTTACTACATGACCCCAGGTCTACTATGTGGCGAGGTCAGAGTTTTATCTTTGACTTTACGAGGAGACCTGTAGTAGCCCTGAAGGTTTATTGATAGCACATTGTTATTACTAGGCTATAAACCCATTATATGATCATTCTCTCTAGGGCCAGTATCAACTGTGAGCTTTATGATTATTTTCTTGAATTAATTTTGCCGCCAAAACTTGGCCAGGTTAGCACAGGTTGAGACCTAGTTGGTGTGTATGGGATTTCAGGTGTTAACCCTGGCTTCAGTGTCATGATGGTCAAGCCTCAAACTTCAGGTTCAGGTTTCCGCAAAAGCTGGATATTATCTTTATCATCGTGCCTAGTGTTTTGTTCTCACGGTTTTAAAAAACAACAACTGGGTACATAAATTTGCTGATACCAAACCTGGTGTAAGAAGGGATGTTTTTTACAACTACCTGTCTATAAAAAGCACATCAGCTATTATATTATCTCTTCTTCATGCCTGTATAGAAATACCACCTGCTGATAAAGTCCTATTCCGTGACCTTTGTATTGTGATAATGATTGTATTATATTTTACCAGTTATGCATTCATGCATGAACGAAACAGCTGACTGTTAAACATACTGATATGTAAGGGAAGTTTAAAAGTATGAGCTAGTTGTCACACAGTTCTGAGAATTTTTTTTTTAAATATGGTAATTATTAAAAAATTCTACTTGATATTAATTAACCCAAATAACTGTGATCATGTGATCAGGACATCTCATTGCATATTTTTTTGTCTATTTCAATTTTATTTAAAAAAAAAAAAAAAAAAAAAAAAAAAAAAATTGTGCATTAAAATTGCTTTTTGGCTAAAAGGAAAAAAAAACAGGACCAAAAGTTTACCCCACTTGAATATACTGAGGCAATTTAAGTAATTTTCCCATTTGCAGCTGTGTAGTGTACATGTAAGTCTTGAAAATGATCAAGAATGGTATTATGTATGAATAATGATATTAGCCTTGTTTTTTAATAAAGTTTGGAACTTTTAGCTTAGATATTTTATAAGATGCTTTGCAGCACTTACATAAAAGCAATAGAATTTTTTAAAACTTTTTACTCATTTATTGGTAATAAAAAGAATACAGTAAAATATATTTAACCATATGGCTCATAGGTAACAGTTTTGTGTTTGTTTTAGGAAAGTGTATGTGAAGTTATGTTCCAATTCATTCATGCAAATGAAATGTTTTTTTCTGATTTTCATAAAATCTGTTATACTTTTTTTTTTTTTTAACATTTGGCTGAAATTTGTCTACAGAATCTTACATCAAAGTTGATTTAAGTTACTGTCAGTTTTATTGAAAAGAATTCTGTAGCAAAAGCTAATATCTACATGGTACATTGAAAAAGATAAAACAGTGTTGAATATTATTATTAAAAGAGCTTATACAGTGAAACCTCTCAAAACCGGTCCCTCTGTAAACTGGATACCTCTAAAACTGGACTTTTTACCTGGGTTTGGAGAGTGTCCGGTTTGGAGGAGTTTCACTGTAGCTTAACATTTTAATTTTTGTAAATAGAACAAATATGTCAAATAATTACATGGAATATATAACTGTGATACTACTATTTTAAGCGTGACAACATACTCATACATATGCATATTTGGTTTAAAAAAAAAAGAAAAAAAAAAAAGTTTTGTTTAATGACACCACTAGAGCACATTGATTTTTTAAACATTGGCTATTAGATGTCAAACATTTGGTAATTTTGACATATAGTCTTAGAGAGGAAACTCGCTACATTTTTTCCATTAGTAGCAAGGGATCTTTTATATGCACCATCCCACAGACAGGATAACACATACCATGACCTTTGATATACCAGCCATGGTGCACTAGCTGGAATGACAACAACAAAAAATATGTCAAATAATTACATAGAATATATATCACAAGTGTGATACTGCTATTTCAAGCTTGACAACACACTCATACCTATGGATACTTGGTTCAAGTTTTAAAGAGTTGTGAATGATTTTGAAGATGGCCATATGAAGAAAAAGCTGACGTGCACATGGAATTGAGTGACAGTGTTTATGATGTAATGTTTTCTGTATGTAACATGCCTCTCTCATCATCTACAGCAGAAGATGTACGTAGTGCAAACACACTTCTGTCTGGACACTTCCCGCCAAACACAGACGAACCCACCATGTTTGATTGACCCCACACACAGTTTATTGCCCTTGTGTACAGGAGATTTTCTTTTGCATTTCGTCTCTATATTGTATCTACATGTTTTAGACAGCACACTCTCTCTCCCGTGCACGTTGCCCAACATTTACTGTGTTTGCATTGAACTGCACTCTCGTATTGTTGTGTCTGTGTTATGTGTTCTGTGCCAGAGCTCATCCAAACAAATAAATATTAAGAAAAGCATTGATCTTATTAACTGAAAGTACATGTAAACCAAATGTCTAATTAAAGCTGCGAGCAGTAATAAGAAATGGACTTTGACAGACACAAAACAAACAAACATGATTAGATTAGGTACATGTAATTAGCAAATGTGGCAATGTCCCACATAATTTTGGGTGAATTGTTCTGGTGATATATAATACAGTGGCATAGGAAGGTACCAAAATTAAAAAGAAAAGGGGGGGGGGGGGGGAGAGCCTAAAAAAAAAGAAGAAAAAAAAAAAAGAAGATATATATATATATAAACCATCACTGCTGCTACTGGATCAAGAAAAGTGGGGGGCACATGCCCCCAAGCCCCTTACCCCACCCTGCTTCCTACGTCAGTGTAATTGAAACAGATTTTGCAACAAAACTGTATACATAATTGAAGGTGGTCACAGTAAACACATACATGGTCCATCTTTTGATGTTTTGTCTGACCATGTCACTTGAAAGACATTGATGTAACACAAGCTCCTCACTGACTTTGGACAAATAGTCTTCACCTTACATGTAATTCTGCTGGAACGACCCAAGGACTGTTGGTCAGTATATAGTGTTTCAGTTGTCACTGTTGCCACTGTCAGTAAAACAGGGAAGTTAGCATGTGATTTTGCTGATGTCAATATGAAGCTTATATTGAACATTTAAAAGAACAACTAAAGTTTGTATGTGAGTTTTGTTTCTGTGTAGGGTTTTTTCCCAAATTAAAAGCAAACTTTTCCATTTCTATAAATAGTAAATGATATAATTCAATAATTATTATCAGAAGGCTTCAAAGGAAAATGGAACTTTTGGAAAATATGTAAATACTGATTTGTCTTCAAGAAACAGACCATATAGCTGAGGTATTTTATACTTTAACCGATATCATTACTGTAAATGAATACAAAAGACTGAGTCTGCTGGTATCTTCGAGATAAGTGTAATTTGTCTGACTAAGCATTAAAAAAGTGCACTCCTTGCAATTTCTAAGATATTTATGTCATTTGTTTTTGAAGCAAATAATCAAATAAACTACATTTTCTCATAAATGGAAGAATGTGCCTCAGTAGTCTTGTACACAAGTACAAATTCAAGAAATAATTCATATTTTTAATGGCTAAGTTTATAACAGTACACTATTCAGTTGATTGAAAGAATACAAGGACGTTGTGTTTATCTTTGCAGATTATATTAAATAAAATATTAAAATGGCCGAGTTTTAAAACGTTTGTTCAGTTTGTAGTACATGCAGGAGCACAGTGTTTTACATCAGACTGAACGGACTCAAGTGCACAGTCACACTCAAAAATAATAGTCTGACTTGTAGTTAGAAAAAACAAAATACACTTAATAATTGTTTTATATAATAAAGTAATTTATAGAGTAATGCTTTCACACTAATATATCTGGTATTGATGGAGTTGGTAAATAGAGTAATGCTTTCACACTAATATATCTGGTATTGATGGAGGTAGTAAATAGAGTAATGCTTTCACACTAATATATCTGGTATTGACAGAGGTGGTAAATAGAGTAATGCTCTCACATTGATATATCTGGTATTGACAGAGGTGGTAAATAGAGTAATGCTCTCACATCGATATATCTGGTATTGACGGAGGTGGTAAATAGAGTAATGCTCTCACATCGATATATCTGGTATTGACGGAGGTGGTAAATAGAGTAATGCTCTCACATTGATATATCTGGTATTGACGGAGGTGGTAAATAGAGTAATGCTCTCACATTGATATATCTGGTATTGATGGAGGTGGTAAATAGAGTAATGCTCTCACATTGATATATCTGGTATTGACGGAGGTGGTAAATAGAGTAATGCTCTCACATTGATATATCTGGTATTGACGGAGGTGGTAAATAGAGTAATGCTCTCACATTGATATATCTGGTATTGATGGAGGTGGTAAATAGAGTAATGCTTTCACACTGATATAACTGGTATTGATGGAGGTGGTAAATAGAGTAATGCTCTCACATTGATATATCTGATTCTTGACAGAGGTGGTAAATAGAGTAATGCTATCACATTGATATATCTGGTATTGACGGAGGTGGTAAATAGAGTAATGCTCTCACATTGATATATCTGGTATTAACGGAGGTGGTAAATGAACTCCTGCGATAAATCATATTTCTAGATTTCTAGTTTCAGTCTGGTTGACCTTAGTTTGTTTTGTCATGATAATATTTATCCACTTCATCTTATTGTCAAATCAACTCTAGAGGTATATGTACAAGATTGGTCATCACTGTAAAGTTTATCCTCTGTTTTATCTGTGTTGCCATGCCGACTGGTATTTACCTACACTGATTTAAAACGTGTCATCACTGAACTAACATGAGCACACAGACTTGTGTTGCTGGAGAAAGTATTGTTATTATATACCTCAGGCTATCACTGTTTTAATGAGTCAACCAGGGTGGTATCTAGAGAGAGCTATCTGTAGGAGGGTTAATGTCTACAGATGGGGGGAGGGTGGTAGCTTGTGGTGGGCTGCTATCTAGGAGTGGTGGGTAATATCAAGGGGTGATGTGCTAAGTAGAGGTTCGGGTGGTATGTAGAGGTGGTATGGTATCTAGAAATGGTGGGTAATGTCAAGAGGTAATGTAGAGGTTTAGATGGTATTTAAAGGTGGGCTGGTGTTTAAATGTTAGAGTGGTATATTGAGTTGGGTTCACATACATAGGTAGATTGTTGTAGGTGGTATACAGAAGTGTATGGAAACTCTATTTACGTGCCCCTATCCAAAAAGGTTCAGGCACGCCTACCACGGATACGGCCTCTGACTTCGCCAGTTGGTGGTTCCGTGACATCACACAGAAGTGTATATGGTATCTAGAGGTGGGAGTGGTATCTAGAGTTGGAAGTGATATTTAGAGGTGAGAGTGGTATTTAGAAGTTGAGTAATATCTGCAGTGGTATCTAGAGGTGGGAGTGGTATCTAGAGGTGGGAGTGGTAACTAGAGTTGGAAGTGGTATTTAGAGGTGAGACTGGTATTTAGAAGTTGAGTAATATCTGCAGTGGTATCTAGAGGTGGGAGTGGTAACTGGAGGTGGGAGTGTTATCTAGAGGTGAGAGTGGTATCTGGAGGTGGGAGTGGTATGTAGAGGTGAGAGTGGTATTTAGAGGTGGGAGTGGTATATGGAGGTGGGAGTGGTATCTGGAGTTGGGAGTGGTATCTAGAGGTGGGAGTGGTATCTGGAGGTGGGAGTGGTATCGGAGTGGTATCTGGAGGTGAGAGTGGTATCTGGAGTTGGGAGTGGTATCTGGAAGTGGGAGTGCTATCTGGAGGTGGGAGTGGTATCTGGAGTTGGGAGTGGTATCTGGAGGTGGGAGTGGTATCTGGAGGTGAGAGTGGTATCTAGAGGTAAGAGTGGAATCTAGAGAGTTATATTTAGAATTCAAGTAACATCTAGGTGTTGAGTGGTATTCAGAGTGTGAGTGATATCTGAGGATACAGATAGGAATATAACATTGTTCTTGAGAAATACTGTTTGATCACAAGAAATACGATCTGCATCCAGCAGTAACATTATAGAATATAATATGGGAACATCATATACAGAAGGCAGGATGCAGCCCAATGTAGCCTGATGTGCTGTCAGTCAGGGATCAATCCCCATCAGTGGACCCACTGGACTATTTCTCATTCCAGCCAATGTGCCATGACTGGTATGTCAACGGTTATGGTATGTGCTATCCTGTCTGTGGGATGGTGCATATGAAAGATCCCTTGCTACTAATGGAAAATATAGGGTGTTTCTTGTCTGAGACCACATGTTTCAAATAAATCAATGTGCTCCAGTGATGTTGTTAAACAAAACAAACTTGAACAAACTTTGGATCTGTCCTACATGCACTTGAATCCTTCTCCATTTAAAAAAAAAATGTTTTTGATTTAATTCCCTGGATTTGCTTCATTTTCAATGTAAAAATAGATAGCATTCTGACTTAATAGTCTAGTGGCAGGATGTAGTCCAGTAGTACAGTGCTCGTTTGATGTGCGGACAGTTTGGAATCGATCATTGTTGGTGGGCCCATTATTCTATTTCTCATTCCAGCCAGTGCACCACTACTGGTATATCAAAGGCCATGGTATGTGCTATCATGTCTGTGTGGGATGGTGCATATAAAAACTCCCTTGCTACTAAAGGAAAAATTATAGCGGGTTTCCTCTCTAAGACTATGTCAAAATTACCAAATGTTTGACATCCAATAGCCGATGGTTAATAAATCAATGTGCTCTAGTGGTGTCGTTAAACAAAACAAATTATAAATATATTGAAAAAACACAAAGATAAAATCTAGTATAACATTTCTACAAAGACCTAAACATAAAGGTAGCTACCATGTACATTGGCAGTAACAACTAATTAGCATAAAAGAATAAATCTTGTATTGTTTTCTTAATTTACTTTCAGGAATCCGAGCACAATGGGGAAGAAAGACTTTGAAGTGTGCAACTCTTTTCGTCACAGCACCGATGCAAATCGGATGTACATCATGGAGGGCCCAGTACAGTTTGCCAATGATGTGAGTGTATAGACTTGTTACAATTTGAAGTCACTGCAATATTCCACAGTGTATAAGTTAGTTATATACTGCCCTGTACAAGTGTATTGGTCTCAATGTTGGAATGAACACCTGCATTTTAAGAGTATGTTTTAGAAGGGCAAGAGAACAATTGTTATTACTAAAAGTAAAGGGAAATCCTGAAAGACACCTTTCATGAATAGTGAAAGGCCACCAAGACGAGTTTTATCTTAACTTGTCGTCAGTGACTAGAACTTATTTATGTCGGCATATGCAAACAAGAAAACTAAATATATCTACCTAGAATCAAACCTATTATGTTAGTATTTATTATACAGTGTAAATTATATAACTCACCCATGCATTTACAAAGCCCATTTGATTACGGTTCCATTTTTATCAATAAGAAGGTAAAAAAAACAAAATTAAATAAGAGAGGAAAACAAGTTACGTAGTTGCATGACTGGGAATATGCATATTACACTTAAGCAGTTTTCTTAATGTCATCCAGTCCAATAATACACGTACAAGATAAATGTTGCATTAAATAGGGCTTGTTTGTCTGATTTCAATGATGGTGTCATGATTAAGCCACGGCTGATAGGTACAGGGTTTGCAGCCTGGTACCGGCTCCCACCCAGAGCGAGTTTTAACGACTCAATGTAAGACCACTACACCCTTTTCTCTCTCACTAATCATTAACCATTAACAACTAACCCACTGTCCTGGACAGAGGCAAGATAGCTGAGGTGTGTGCCCAGGACAGCATGCTTGAACCATAATTGGATATAAGGACAAAAATAAGTTGACATGAAATGAACTGTCTGATTTCAACTCTTTTTGAAAAGAAAACAGAAACACTATGTACATTGGATTTAATCTGAAATGCTTTACAAATATTTTATTTGTATGGAGTTTTCCAGTTTTAAAATATCATTTCATGCCTCTTTTATTTTAAGATGTACATCTCGTATGTCCCTGATTAAAGCTGCATTCTCTAGCTACTAAATCTGTTTACTATTTAAGCCATGTAAGGTTTGAGTGACACTTGTACTCTAAATGTTACTGTCAGAATGACAGATGTGTCATTTCTCTGACCCGTGTAAGTAGGCTACGACGCACGTCTTTCTTATGACAGCTCTGATTGGTTACTTTTCAAAACAGTATCCAGTGATATTTCTGTTTTCATGTAAAATGTTTATTCCAGGAAAATTGGACATTTTATTCATATGGTAGTTTTAGGAAAAGTGACTTTTCCCCATTTGTCACAAATGGAAGTAAAAATGGTGGATTTTTGCTTCATCTGTGATATTTTAGCTCAGTATTAGCTAGAGGACTATGTTGACTTTAATTTCTATGATTATGATATAACGGGTTAAAAGGTGATCTGAATGGCAAAGCTAACAACAGGGAGTGAAACTGATCTAGTGGTATGTACATTTAATAATATAACTTACTTACATGTATGTAAATTAATATCTGACAATAGTTTAAAAGTTCATGAAGGGTAAAATTTCACTTTCTCTTAAATATACGGTAAACTGATCTTGAATCAGACATGATTGTGAGACGAACAACTTTGAAGCTGCATTTCTACGCTTTTACATTACAACAGGGATTAAAGAATAAATAAATCATTAAGATTAGCTACTGAATTCCTGTTATGTGATTGTAGTATTTTCATTGAACACTAGAAAACAACCACAGTGGGAACTTTGAATACAAGCAAAAATATATTTTAAAATTTTGTTTGTCTTTTCCCAGTGAAAATCAGGAAATTAGTTGAATATTTCAAAAGGAACTCATGTAGGATCACTAAATAAATATTCACGATGAAGATGGTATTTGTTTTAAGATATTTGTACACATATAGCACATTTAATTTTGTGTAAAACTTACGTGATGTTATTGATTTTAAGTGGGACATGTCAGATTTGTTTTTATCATAATGTGCGACTCAGTATCAAGTATAACATCAATGTCCAACTCAATATCAAGTATAACATCAATGTCCAACTCAATATTAAATATAGCATCAATATCCAACTCAGTATCAAGTGTAACATCAATGTCCAACTCAATATCAAGTATAACATCAATGTCCAACTCAATATCAAGTATAACATCAATGTCCAACTCAGTATCAAATATAACTTCAATTTCTGACTCAATATCAAGTATTATTCCTTGCAGACAGCACCAAGGACCAGATACACTCTATGTTTGTTACACTATATATGTTTCAGCGTGTTTTTGAAAGTTTGTTTTTTCATACAACTGAGTTATCAATAATATTATTTTGGTTTGTATATTTACATATTAATGCTTATTAATAGTAACCTACCCTACTGAAACTATGAATTTGACCAGATTGGAACACATCAAGTTTTCTCTCTAAGGAAGGTTAAAATGCTGTTAAATCCATAAATGTATGGCTGGTGTATATGGTGATGCATCTTTCAATTATTCAACAATTAAGAAATGGTCTGTTTAAAAACAAGGACAAGAACATTTTGAAGATGATCTAAGGTCTGGAAGACAATCTAAGGATAAAGCAAGGATTTGGCAACCATTTTCTGGAGTTGTAATGGATGACAACATGCCTCCAAAAACTACTATTTCTGGTGCCTAATATGCCAATTTTATGATAAAATTGAGACGAGCCATCAAGCCAAAAAGACGAGGGATATTGATGGCTGATGTCCTGCTGCTCTGTGCCAATGCTTCAAGACACAAGTGCAGGAATTCTCAAGCTGGAATCCTTCAGTGTGGCTTTGAGCAGCTTAATCTCCCACCCTACAGTCCAGACCAGGGGCCTAATTCACAAAACTCTCTTAGGCTCTGCTAAACAACAAAGCATCCTCTTTGCAAGTCTTTTAGCATTGCACTGCGAGATCGTAAAGTTGCGAGAGTTTAGTGAATCAGGCCCCTGGGCTGATATTATTGAAGCTATGTTAACGCTACAAAATTGTTACAACAATCATAGGCTATCATGTCACTGTGGCATGTGCTATAGTGACATCATAGTCTATGATGGTTTTACGATTTCGTAGCACTAAGGTTGCTTTAAAAATATGGGCCCCGGCCCCAAGTGATTATTGACTGTTGTGGAATTTGAAAGCCTTCCTTAATGTTACCTGGTTTTAAAGATGATGGACATCTGAAAGCTGCAAGTTCTGCTTTGTTAGCATCGGTAGCTTGAAGGATAAATGAACCAAATGTATTGAGGTCAAGGGTGATCATATTGAAAAGGAATGTCAAATGGTTTGGTCTATTATTGCTTTTAGTACCTAGTTCTACAAACTTTTTAACTATTCCTTATACCATAGGTGCTACTATAAACCAAGTTTCATTGGTCCCAACTTTATGTGAAATAAAGACTTGTTATCTACAGCTATTATGCAGTTGATATCATTATCTGTTTCAAAAAAGTTTGTGTGTTCTTGTATGCATGTCTGAACTATACAAATCACAATTTTTTTCATAAATATATTTTATATTTTAATTTTATGGAATTGTCATGTTATATATTATCAAAGGGATGTTTTTATATTGGTCTTGTTAAAGGCCTGAGGATCGACAGCTGTATTGGCCCAGAACAGTCAGACAGGTGTTCAGTGACCTATGACATGGTCAGTGTAAATACACCTACTGCTATTTGAGGGGAAGAGCTGGACTTTGCTTCCATTGTAACATGGCTTAATGGCTTACATCTTTAAAAAAAATGTTTGGAATATTAGTGTATCTGTATCCATTGTGTTCCTGGTTGTATGTGTGTATGGGTATGGGTACTCTATTTACGTGCCCATATCCAAAAATAGATTCAGGCATGCCTACCCCAGGTCTGGATTCTAACTCATCGGGAGCCAGTCCTGGGACAGGAGGGGTATGTGTGTAGCAGCTGTGTTAAAAATAGTGGGGTTTTTCTTCTTATGGTTGTGAAATGCAGTGGATATATTATTAACTGTCCATAGTATAGCACAATTATGATGCTAATGGGCATTAAATGTTGTGCAGAAAATATATCCTTATATTGGCCAGGTCTATGACTGATTTCTTTACTGGTGGTAATTATAATGGGTATAATTAAGGTATAATTGATTGTTTTTAATTTCCAAGTTAGTCCTCTCTATTTTATTAGCTAACAAGCCCACCAATTTGTTAGTCTTCTGTATTTCACACATTACTGGATTATCCATAAAAAAAAAATTCTCTCCTGAGGATGCTGGTTTTATTCAGTTGAAATGTCTAATATTTTTTAAAATGTAGAATTTTTAGGTGGTTTGATTGAAAACCATTTTTTTAAGTTCTCTATTTTGCCCACCAATTTTTTAGTCTTCTCCACTTCATACATTACTGGCTTACAAGGATACCAATTTGTTAGTCTTCTCTACCAGGGCTTCTAGATTATGGTAGCCCCCACTTCCATGGCTAGTGATATTCAGTGTTGGGCTAGTAAATAACTACTATTGCCATGCCCAAATATTGCAGTTTTGTCTATTTTGTAATATTCTGCCCTCACCACAACCCCCAGTGTCAGTGTTTTTAAGCTCTATCTCCCTCTTTAGGTGACATATCTGATTATTACAATTAGTCAAATTGTATTAACATAAAGTAAAGTAGGACTAGTGAATTTTTTATCGTGGCTAGTAAATGTTTTTAATCACTGATCCCATGGCTAGTGGATTTTATAAAAATTCAAGAAGCCCTGTCTCTACTTCATACCCTACTAGCTTACAAGGATACCGATTTGTTAGTCTTCTCTGTTTTATACAATGATTACTGGCTTATTCATACCTTTTGTTTTCTCCCGAGGATGCTGGTTTTATTCAGTTGAAATGGTTGATATTTTTAAAAACATACAATTTTTAAGTGGTTTCATTTAAAACATTTTTAAAGTTTTATTGCAATTTTTATGATACAAGTGTAAAATTTACTTTTTACAATGTATCTCACTGTAACTGTATAAACTAACCACTGATCCATCCAAATCGACCAAGATCCGCCACCCATCTACTCCAGAAAGTCAAGCAACATGCCACACTTTGTTTTTTGTTGTATTAAATATCTTTTTGTCTTTCTCACACTGTTTCCATGTTTCCCTGTGTTGTCTGTTTGCAAACTGCTGTTCGTATTTCGCTTGTAATGGGTCTGAATCATGATCAGACAGGTGCTGTAAGAAATTGTGCATTTATCTCCCTTGTTTTACAGAATTGTTTCTTACTATGGTGGTATTTATGTTTTATCTTGGTTAAGCTTAAGTCTTAATTTCTTTCTTTTTATATAATGATAGAACAAGATGACATAATCTTATTTTATTTGGAATATATTCTTAATATTGGAGGTATAGATTATGGCATTTAATAAAAAAAAAATATGATATAGTCTTTACATTCAGTCATGTTTCTACATATCTTTGATCTATGTTATCTACCATAATAACTGGCTGTTATAATCATTCTCATTCATTTCAAACAAGGCATTTACAATATTATGTTTCATAACATTCCAGGGGTTTTTTCAAATTTAGACTGAATTATTTAGATTCCTTACATCAGTTTTGAAAACATGAGAATTGTCAGTGTTATGTGTTTTGATCTATTAAAACATGGACATCAGTAAAAACTGACTTAGAGTATGTCTCACAAACTACATGTATATAGGTGTAATAAACTACCATGGGCCAGTTGTTCAAACATTAGTTAGCTAAACCAGTGGTTAACAAACATTTTCAAAACCAAGGACTGAATCAATACAGATAATAATTGAAGACATAATGTTAAAACTTGATTTAGAAGAAGCAAAGATATCCATACAAACTCAAATCTAAAGTTTATTTTGTATTTGTGCAAAAATAATGAACCGAAAAATATTAGACTAATCCAGGGTTAATTTAACTATGCCTTGAACAACTGGGCCCAGGTATGGTAGCCACTGATATCTCACATGTGGTTGTTTATTTGAGTTTTGTGAAATACATACACAGAACTTCACATACATTGTTTACACTTCCTATTTATTGCACAAGTTTATTTTGTGCAAGAATATATACCACGAGACCGCATAGCAATCAAGTGGTATGTTCTTTCGCAAAATAAACCTTCTTTTATGTTTTACAAAAACTGTTTTTAATTTAATGTCATAACAACAGTTTGTTAAATCTATGATCAAAACTCCTTTCATGGATTTACTTAACGTTAAGAATCTTACTCTGCGGCAGCCTTGTGTAATGTTTTAAATACGATGTGACATAATTTGTAAATCATCTATGATGTCAGTAAATAAAAGGTGCTAACTGCAGTAAAAATAAAAAGGGAATTCCCCATTTAAAAGTTCCGGTCCAGATCGCACATTATGTGCAATACAAAATAAATTTATCACACGGTTTCAAAATGTCTTTATCACTATAGTGAGATTGAATAGGTATGTAATAAAGAGTATTATGTAATTGTGTTTCCTCTTTCTTTCCAGACTCAGACTCAACACTACCTGTTTCTCTTCAGTGATCTCCTCCTGATTGCAAAGCAGAAGTAAGTGTAACCTCATCAGTAAACATGATCCTCTCTTTAGTTTGGCCATGGGAAGAGGATATTTAAAGTTGACTAAATATGTTATCATTGAAATTAAAATATATCTTCTGATGGGAAAGTTCATATAAAAGATCCCGTGCTGCTAATGAAAAAGTTTACCAAGTTTTCTCGAAGACTACAAGTAAAAAAATACCAAAATCTTGACATTTAATAGCCATTGATTAATAAATCAATGGTGATGTCATTAAACAGACAAAAACTTATTTTTAATAAACCTTAAAAAAATGCTTTCTCCGATGAGCTTACAACTGGACTATTGAGGTTTGTATCTCATCTGGCATTGGATCTCAGTTTTATGGACTGAACAATGTTTGGTGTAAAGACATTTGTAGCCAGGTACACAAATTGTCTTTATCACTTATATGTGCTGCTTCAGTTGCCATATTCACAGCTAAATTTACAAAGTGATTTATAATTCTACCTTTTTAAAAATTCTGTATGATGGTAGATTTTGTTAGTGCACACCAGTGAAATGGGTATGACAAAGCACAGTAATAGTAATGTTATGTCTGTGTAAAGTGACATTGATTGGTCTGTTTAAACAAATTGTGATGCTACCTGTAGCCAATACTCAGCAGTGATATAGTAATAATAATGATATGTCTGTGTAAAGTGACATTGATTGATCTGTTTAAACAAATTGTGATGCTACTAGTAGCCAATACTCAGCAGTGATGTAGTAATAATAATGTTATGTCTGTGTAAAGTGACATTGATTGGTCTGTTTAAACAAATTGTGATGCTACCTGTAGCCAATACTCAGCAGTGATATAGTAATAATAATGATATGTCTGTGTAAAGTGACATTGATTGGTCTGTTTAAACAAATTGTGATGCTACTAGTAGCCAATACTCAGCAGTGATGTAGTAATAATAATGTTATGTCTGTGTAAAGTGACATTGATTGGTATGTTTAAACAAATTGTGATGCTACTAGTAGCCAATACTCAGCAGTGATACAGTAATAATAATGATATGTCTGTGTAAAGTGACATTGATTGATCTGTTTAAACAAACTGTGATGCTACTAGTAGTCAATACTCAGCAATGACATCAGATTTTCATGTAACATCTTGATATGTTACTAATGACGCAGTGGTATAGCGTGGGTTGCCAATGCCCGGGGCAAGGCAAGTATTGCACCCCCTAACCAGTGGACCGTTAGCACCCAGAGTCCCTTCCACTAGTCCAGAATTTTGCATCCAGGGCAACTGCCCCGGTAGCCCTGCCACTGCTACGCCACTGTGATAGAGTTCACAACCATTCCATATACCGATTAATATTTGTTTTTTGTTCATTACAGTTGTGCCCGTAAAAAAAAAGGTTAAAACATCTTAACTAACAAATAGATAACAGATTTACTTAAATGTATTAAAAGAGTAAATATTTTTTAAAGTGTTCTTTGCTATATCAGTTTCAGATTAAGCATTTCATGGGGGGGGGGGGGGGGGTTGTGTGTAAAATTATTGTTAATAAGACTTGTCAGAAGTGTATGTTTAAGAAGATTTACCAAAAGTGGATGAATGTTCTCATTATATAACTATATACATGTTTTTAAAATTACAAATCACAAGTTTGGCATGTCATTAATAGCAGTAGGCTTCACAGGGTGTATACTACCAAATCAAATCCCATAGACGACAATAGTAACATATGTGGCTAAAACTCCTACCTGCAACGTATCAATCGACATAAATGCCACGGATATAAATACTACCACTTCTCACCCTTAAGTGAATCACAAAAAAGTGGGTGTCAAGCTGCTCATTTCTGAGATAACAGGTAGCGTCTATGACTACCCTAGTTCCGCACAAAATTTGAGTACTTTTTTTTACAGGTACCCCATACATGTTCCAAGCACAAGGCTACTTGACACAGTGGTACTAGATGAAATAAAATTGCATACATTTTTAGCCCAGATGAAACTAATTTTTTTTACAACCAACACACTCACATTTATAACCAATCACAGGACTTGTGGTGTTCACTTCTCTATCAAAAGTTTGGTGCACCTCGAACTTTGACCCAGCCGGAAGTTATTTGGTTTAGTACTACCTACAACAATGTATTCCATCTCATTTACACTGCTGTATGACATATATACCTTTGTCTTTTTCTCTGGTCTCACTTGATGCGCGGTCGGTTTAGGATCGATCCCTGTTGGTGGGCTATTTCTCGTTCCAGCCAGTGCATCACAACTGGTATATCAAAGGCTGTGGTATGTGCTATCTTGTCTGTGAGATGGTGCGCATATAAAAGATTCCTTCCTACTAATGGAACAATGTAGCAGTTTTTCTCTCTAAGACAAAATGTCAAAATTACTAAATGTTTGACATCAGTAGCCAGTGATTTATAAATCAATGTGCTCTAGTGGTGTCGTTAAATAAAACAAACATCTTTTTTGACTGGTACGTTGCAACAGCCTTACATTTGTTAATAAATCTAAATTTACAAAATGTTGTTCTTGAGAAAACCTTTATATAAAAATGCTGTAAGCTTAGGATTTGCTGTAATTAATAACCATACAAATAAACACATTACGTAATCCCAAATTATTTCTGTGTACAGTTATTGCTTTTCAAAAACTACTGTCATTTACATGTGTACATATTCCTGACATAATTACAATACCAGTTACTTGTATTGTTAAAGAATAAAAACGTGTTTCTTTAATACCATGTATCAAAAACTGTCAAAGTCACTACATTATACAAGTATGCATTAAAAAATGTATACAAATAAATAAATAAATAGCTTTTAGTATAACAATGTTTTATTTATTTCAGATCTAATACAACCTTCAAGTTGAAAAATCGAATTCGGGTTTGTGATTTATGGATTGCAAATTGTATTGAAGAGGTCACGGAAACTACTAAACTACATGACAGGTCATTTGTGATTGGGTGGCCAACCAAAAATATTGTTGCTATTTTCAAGGAGCCTGAAACTAAAGACTTGTGGCTGTCAAAGCTAACAGAGTAAGTAACTCATGTGTAGGGTCAAATAAATGTCAAAAGTTTATCATTGATTTCGTTATGTCCATTTTGGTGATGTGAAAACATCAGTCAATCTAGTCATCTGTTCATTCATCCAAAACCCACTCCATCCCTCCATCCATCCATCCATTCATCCACTCATCCACCCATCCACCCATCCAGTCTTCCATCCATCCATCCATCCATCCATCCATCCATCCATCCATCCATACATCCACCCACTCACCCATCCTTCTATTCATCCATCCATCCACCCACCCACCCATTGATCCATCGATCTATCGATCCACTCATCCAGTCTTCCATCCATCCAGCCAGTCAGCCAGCCAGCCCGCCACCCACCCACCCATTCATCCATCCATGCATCCATCCATCCCATCCATCCTATCCATCTGTGAGGTTTCTGTCAACACTGGTTGCGTATTGGGGTCATTATTGTACAGGATAAGTTACAACTGATAAATGATGAAAACCAGTTTTCATGTATTTAATTCAGTTCAAACCATTCACTGTAGACTACTGTGGAATCCTCACATAAGTCAGCTACACTCTCCACTCTTTTCCCTCACCTGCATTCATAATGCTTCTTAAGACCAAAATCTGACTTGTACATAAGAATATATTATAGTATTGATACTTTGGTATAGACTAACCTTTGATTCAGATTATCATTTTTGTTTTCAAGTATCTCAAGGTAAACAAACTGAGGCCTAAGTTTGTGTACTGTGAGAAATAAAATGTGTAACTGTGCTGCTTTCCGCACAAGTGTTCAGTTATTCATTTTGATGGGATGTTCATACTTTGATATGACATTGTTTTAAATGCTGTTACATTTTCAGGTAAGAGAAGCATTGTGTAATTTCCAAAAAGGAAAACACATGTAAAATTTTGAGGAATCATATCTAGATTGACAGCAAATTGTTAGATTGTCCAGACACAAGAAAATCTTTGAATGAGAACAGGAAGTTTAATGAGATTCAATAAACTGCCAGAAGAATGAGAAATAATCTGTAACGAGTTTTCAGTTCATTTTTAATGATGTCATATAAAAACAGATTTTTCTAGCTTTGTCCACAAATGTTTGTGTTTTCACTGGTTTAAAGCACAAACATTGTTTTTGTGACACAATTGTTTTATTTACACAGACAAATACAGGAAGAAAAACTAAAAGAAGAGGGCAAGACACTACAACTGAAAATTGTCCACCGCAAAAATGATACGGTTAAAGTAAGTAAGAAAGGTGTCTGTATGATAATTCACTTGTAACACATATAGTTCACCCATTGGGCTATTTCTTGTTCCAGCCAGTGTTCCACAACTGGTGTAACAAAGGCTGTGGTATGTACTATCCTGTCTGTGGGATGGTGCATATAAAAGATCCCTTGCTGCTAATCAAAAAGAGTAGCCCATGAAGTGGCGACAGCCGTTTTCCTCTCTATATGTCTGTGTGGTCCTTAGCCATATGTCTGATGTCACATAACTGTAAATAAAATGTGTTGAGTGCGTCATTAAATAAAACATTTCTTTCCTTCCTTCATATAGTGCAGGACACTTTTTTTTTCACCCATAGCTTACTTCCACAAATCTAATCTTGTGGTTTTTAATTTGTGCATTCATTGGTGAAGCGCTCGCTTGATGTGCGGTCAGTTTGGGATCGATCCCCATCGGTGGGCCCATTGGGCTATTTCTCGTTCCAGCCAGTGGTGGTATGTGCTATCCTGTCTGGGAAAGTGCATATAAAAGATCCCTTGCTTCATTAGAAAAAATGTAGCGGGTTTCCTCTGACTATATGTCAAAATTACCAAATGTTTGACATCCAACAGCCGATGATTCATTAATCAATGTGCTCTAGTGGTGTCGTTGAACAAACCAGACTCTTTTTTTTTTTTTTTTGGACATATTTACATGATCATAACTGGTTAAGCAAAATGAAATGGGTTAGCTCAATGTTGTTGTTTTTTTGTGTAAACCATAAATGATTTATGCTTATTTTCAATTCTTAGAGGCCTTTATTTATTACCTCTGTCGTCCTTCTTTAGGTTCTAAAGTTGATTTTGCTTATGTGAATGCATAATGAAATTCATATGTTATGATATTTTTTTATTTATTATTTAAAAAAAATAAAAAAAATGATATTTTACTGACATTATAATCACTGTTACTCTATTATCATTAAGCGACTTGTGACATTTATTGGAACATTTGTGTGTAATACATTAAATAAAATAAAACTATGATTGTAAAACTAGAAATGTAATTTAAATATACAGTGAAACCTATCCAAGGGGCTATTCAAAAGTTATGTAACACTCGAGGGGTGGGTAGATGTATGTCCAAACGTTATGTAGCATTATAGGGGGTGGGGTTTTACTTGTTACCATGGGTGTCCATTTTAGAGGGGTTCATTAATACTTCTATATTAAAAAAGTGTAATTTATTAATGGGTTTTTTAAACATCTTATACATGTAAAAGCATAGTAAAAATTACATATTCTATAAAATAAAATAAATAAACTGATATATACAGCATTACATTCCTTGATTATTTTTTTTAGTTTATTATTATTATACGGTAAATTATACTACAATGTAGTTACAATACAACGCGACCTGGTAAATAGGTATTGACAATTAGCGTCAGTGTATGGCAAGCTTAAATCAAAGCCGCAGGCTAGCTCAGTTGTTTACTCTGTAAACAGTGAGATTCCTTTTCTCCAGGTATTGACTGAAGTGTCAAAACATCCCGTAAAACAGGCTACCTTAGTGAAAGAACACAGACAAATGTACGTTTAAACCTAAGCTGTGGCTACCACAGTGATTCCAATCTACCCATACGCTGTTGTAAATGCTTGGATACTGGTCACATTGGCTCAGTGGTTAAACCATTAGCTCTAAGGCTGGAAGCTGCTTGGTTTATATCCAGATATAATACTGGCTTTACACAGGTCTGTCATAAACCTTTAACTTAGCGTGTGGCTAGGTCCACGACATATTTTTTTTAAACATTTTTTTTTTTTTTTAGGGGGGGGCCAAGACATGTAAGATTGAAGGTGACTTACAGTAAAATTTAATAGAATTGTGTTTTTTTGTTTTTTAACGACACCACTAGAGCACATTGATTAATTAATCATTGGCTATTGGATGTCAAACATTTGGTAATTTCTGACTTGTAGTCATCAGAGGAAACCTGCTACATTTTTCCTAATGCAGCAAGGAATATTTTATATGCGCTTTCATAATCATAATGGTTTGATTGCGTATTGATTTGCGTCTATTCATATGTGCTTATTTCTGTATGTTATTTGCTGTGTCTTAAAGTATCTGTTCAAACAATTTCTTAAAGAGAATCCTGAGTTTGGTGCCATTGTAACTTGCTTACAACTAACAGATCCCCTTTTAATGACTAAAACTACATATTAAAGATATTTTCCTGCTTATAATAATATCAGTGTCTGTAGAACAAGGTGTTTGTTGTCATCCTAATGTTTGTAATAGCCCAAACCAGATTTTACTTGCCATTAATTTGATATTTATGAAATAAACAACTAATAATGAAGAAAAGGAATGGTGACTGCTACAGACATTAGCACACAGCCACAAACACAGTGGATGTACAGGCACTGATATTCTAAACAAGAAAATGTATTTAATAAGTAATTTTACTCTTCTTTTCTTTCTTAAATTATTTTTGTGCTTACATCCAATTAAGGTTCAAGCACACTATCCTGGGCACACACACACCTCAGCTATCTGGGCTGTCCATCCAGGACAGTGGGTTAGTTTTTAGTGGTTAGTGAGAGATAAGAGGGTGTAGTGGTGTTACACCTACCCACTGAGTCATTAAAACTTGCTTTTGGTGGGAGCGGGTACTGGGCTGTGAATCCTGTACCTACCATGTCTGATGGATTAACCACGACACCAAAAAAGCCCTGTTAGTCAGAAAGACCTTACAATGGCTCTTTGTCCCTTTAAGGACAAAATGAAAATTAAGGTCATAGATTTGGCGCTATAACTTTAAAAAATAGACATTTCCTAGATTAATAACGTATTGCATGGTTAGTTTCACTACACCACATTTATGTAAATGCTATGTTTGCCTGCATAATTTATCTAAACTATAGATATAGACAAAACATACCCTACATTAACTACATACATGTATCCAGAATTCTACACATGCTGTGTTATTCTTATATCAGTTATTACATTTACAGAAATGCAACTCTTTAAGTTTGAATATATATCCTACACAACTGTTTGAAACTGAACCAAAAGCAAATACAATAGCAAATATTTTCAACTCTCCTTCACCACCACACAAAATATTAATACTGAATTTTATCCTGCAAATCATTATGTATATTTGCAAGACCAAAAATATAAGGCTTTTTTAAACATGACTACTTTTACACCAATTATAATCAGTAAATGAATGTTGTATTGTTCAATGTTACTTATTCTTTTAATTTCAGTTGATGGTTTTGATTTTTAAAAACCTATTTAAAGACAACTTTTATGTTAAAAATACAAGATAAATTATTTAGTTTTGGTTCATACACAATTCTAACTTTTGCAGAATAAAGCCAATATCTTAAGACAGCAACCAGTTATTCTCTAATGATCTCTAATTTTGATTTAATTGCTAAAAAAAATTCTATGATGACAAATGAATATGAGATATCCAGTCATCTATGGTACAGGAAGCATGCTTAACCTATATCCCTACACATTAGTAATTACAATTTCACAAAAAAAAATCTTTTTTTTTTTTTTAGCAAACATCATTTACTTCCCAGTACATTTTCATGTCACTGAAATGTTCCTATATGTACAAAAAGTAATTAATGTCTGGAATGTAATTTAGTAATACCAGTGGTCATGATTATATATGCAAGTCAACGCTGACAAATGAAGGAAGGAAATATTTTATTTAATGATGCACTCAACACATTTTATTTATGCTTATATGGCGTCAGACATATGGTTAAGGCCCTTAACCCGTAAGGACCACACAGATATTGAGAGAGAAAACCCGCTGTCGCCACTCCATGGGCTACTCTTTTCGATTAGCAGCAAGGGATCTTTTATATGCACTATCCCACAGACAGGATAGTACATACCATGGCCTGTGTTATACCAGTTGTGGAGCATTGGCTGGAACGAGAAATAGCCCAATGGGCCCACCGACGGGAATCGATCCTAGATTGATTTCCCATCAGGTGAGCTCTGTACCACTGAGCTACATCCCACCCCCTGACAAATGAAGACAAATTCTGGTTATTTTTTCATTTCAATTTATTTCCGTGCTTATATCCAATTAAGGTTCAAGCATGCTGTCCTGGGCACACACCTCAGCTATATGGGCTGTCTGTCCAGGACAGTCAGCTATTTGTTAGTGATTAGTGAGAAGAGGGTGTAGTGGTCTTATACTACTTACCCAAACTCGCACTGGGTGGAGCCGGTTCCAGGCTGCGAACCCTGTACCTATTAGCCTTATGTCCAATGGATTAACCACGACACTACCAAGGCCAATAGAAACTGAGAATTCTGAAAAGCATTTGGGCTGACAGTGTTTCTGCCAGAAAGTAAGTTTTGGGTATGGTGCCCAGAATGCAACAACAGTCTATAGGGAATATGGGGGACCTCCCCCAAAAAGAACTGCAGTCAGTACAAATTAGACAATACCCTATTGCTGATGACAAAGCAACATAAGTTGCTACGTCATTGTTCTTGTCAGGTGCGCATTCTTTGTTTAAATAAAATGTTTAAAGTTATTAAAATGTCTCATTTGTTACTGACGTAAGTTTCCATAAAAAATGGGTTAAGTATAAAGTTAGAGTTAAGAAAATCATACATCATTAATTTTGTCAAAAGGTCAACTTAAAAAATAAAATCTGCATGAAAATTTGGGTATGGCACCATACCCGTTTTATCCTCTGGCAAATAAAACCCTGGCTGATTATTGTTGGGCTCTATGTATGACCATCTGATGTTTGGTTTTACAGACCTGCTTCATCCCCGTCACCAACACGAATGATGTCAAAGATGTCCTCAAGCTGTGTATGGAACAGTTCCAGATTCCAGTAAGTCACAATATGGTTTTCAAGTCACTAATTTCATTTTCTATTGGTCCATACAAACCCTTATTTTCTTCTAGTTTTTTTTATTTTATTATTTCCAAAATTTTGGAGTATATATATTGGATGATTAAAAAATGTCCCCTTTTTGAAATTGAATAGGAGTAGATAATATATATATAATATATATTTTATATTAATACGTAATATATATTTTATATTAATACGGAATATATATTTTATATTAATACGTAATATATATTTTATATTAATACGTAATATATATTTTATATATAATACGTAATATATATTTTATATTAATACGGAATATATATTTTATATATTTTATATTAATACGTAATATATATTTTATATTAATACGTAATATATATTTTATATTAATACGTAATATATATTTTATATTAATACGTAATATATATTTTATATTAATACGTAATATACATGTATATTTTATATTAATACGTAATATATATTTTATATTAATACGTAATATACATGTATATTTTATATTAATACGTAATATATATTTTATATATTTTATATTAATACGTAATATATATTTTATATTAATACGTAATATATATTTTATATATTTTATATTAATACGTAATATATATTTTATATTAATACGTAATATATATTTTATATTAATACGTAATATATATTTTATATTAATACGTAATATATATTTTATATTAATACGTAATATATATTTTATATTAATACGGAATATATATTTTATATTAATACGGAATATACATGTATATTTTATATTAATACGTAATATATATTTTATATTAATACGGAATATATATTTTATATTAATACGTAATATATAAAACATATTTTCATGAATACTGCCAAACCAAGTACATGTAGTAACAATAAAATGTTTATTTGAAAGTATACAAAGTTACTTATTTTAAAACTAATAACTAATAGGGGTATTTGTTATATACCATAGGCTTAAAATATAGATAGGGTATATCATGCTTTTTGTGAAATGAAGTTAATTGTTTCCACATAATCACAAGTTCACATAAAAATTAAATATGACAAAACAGCCTGAAATGGACTATTTATTATATATACATGTGTGTATATATATATATATATGTGTGTATGTGTATGTGTATGTGTATGTGTATGTGTATGTGTATGTGTATGTGTATGTGTATGTGTATGTGTATGTGTATGGATATACATGTAGGTATAGATATAGATATCAGTTAAATAATTTTGCCAAGGGATATTATTTAATTATTTATTAAGGGATGTTGCCAAAGGCTTAATATGTAAATAAAATTTGCAAGCTTTCTTTGCCAAAAGATTTATATAACTATGCATATGAGTTATTTATATAAAATACATTTGTATTTTGACTATTTTCACTATTGATAAAGGTTTTATTTAAAGATGACAATTTGTCATAGGGAGATGACCAACAGCCACCGTATTTAGTTTTTTTTAATAGAATTACAAAAAATCTGATCAAGTTGAATAAAATCAAGGACAAAAAGTTAAATCAAACATTTAAAGATTTCATCATTAAATATATTGTTGCTACAATTCAAATACCTGTTAGAGATCATTTACAAGAGCCAAATTATTCAAGGGCAGAAAGTTAAAAAAAAATTCAAACTGATTTCTTAAATTTATTGGGACTTCACTGCAAATATCCCAAATATCTGCTATTGACTGTATACTGTGAATCAAGGTAACATCCTCATGGAAATAAAATTCAACTCTTCGTTAGGTCAAAAGGTTTGATTGAACAAGGTTTAAAGTTGACGTCTGCTCCATGCGTAACTCTTCGGCAAGGAGGAAGATATATTTCAGTAATGTGGGTAACAGCAGTGGAGGATCTCCTTATTGAGTATACTAGCATTACAAGTGTTCTTGTTTGATTGCTTTTAAATCAAGGACAGATAATTAACATTTTAAACATAGAAGTTTGTACATGGAAATACTAAGTTTAATGTTGTCTGGAATCATCTATAGAGGTAAGCAGATATATCTTCTTGTTCTTTTCAGAACACTCAATAGTGTACATGTACCATTGTGTAAACTTACCAAGTTGTATATAGTGAAATTATGTTATGCAGGCTGCATCAAAATTAGATGTTATTTCTGAAATTCTCATGCTGTCACATGGAAATATAATATCTTATATAAAGTTATAAAATTTTGGTTTAACTTCATAAATTAAAAAAGTAGGTTTTGTTAGAATAATATTAACCTGATAACAAATGCACATGGGCTCTGAATTTTGTAGGTGGTGGCATGATGGTTCTTGTCCAAATCAAATGAAAATACACAAATGTGGATAACAATGTTTATTCATATTTGCATTACTTTCAAAGAACTATATAGGTTCCCAAATGAATCACTACACATTTTTGCATCAGTTACCACTAATATAAGTAAAATGATGGAAAATACGAAACAAGTTGATAATGATTTGTAACCGGCCTCGGTGGCGTCATGGTTAGGCCATCGGTCTACAGGCTGGTACGTAATGGGTTCGGATCCCAGTTGAGGCATGGGATTTTTAATCCAGATACCGACTCCAAACCCTGAGTGAGTGCTCCGCAAGGCTCAATGGGTAGGTGTAAAGCACTTGCACCGAACCAGTGATCCATAACTGGTTCAACAAAGGCCATGGTTTGTGCTATCCTGCCTGTGGGAAGCACAAATAAAAGATCCTTTGCTGCTAATTGGAAAGAGTAGCCCATGAAGTGGCGACAGCGGGTTTCCTCTCAAAATCTGTGTGGTCCTTAACCATATGTCTGACGCCATATAACCGTAAATAAAATGTGTTGAGTGCGTCATTAAATAAAACATTTCTTTCTTTCAAAACAGATTTGTAAGCCATCCAGACATTTTCATGTCTTTATACATCTTATGACAAAAATAAGTATACATTTATTTATTTATATATCCATAATTATATTTATAAATAATTTTTAAAATAGGAATTGTTACTGAAAAAATGGGAACATGCATACATGCCTTTGGGGAATAGTTTTGAATACAAACCTACCAAGTCAACACAATTCAATTCTTTATTGAAACTTTGAGCAATAACTGCTTATCAGTTATAAATTAATACAAATAAAGCAACACCTGCCAAGAGTAAAACATGGTTATGTACATAAAAATAATAAGACAACACAATATAATAATTTAGGGTACTGGCTTCCACCCCCCACCCCCCTCCTCCCCCATCTCTGTGTGTCTCTCTATCTGTCTGTCTCTCTTTCTCTCTCTCTCTCTTTCTCTCTCTCTCTCTCTCTCTCTGTCTCTCTCTGTCTCTCTGTCTCTCTCTGTCTCTGTCTGTCTCTCTCTCTGTCTGTCTCTCTTTCTCTGTCTGTCTGTCTCTCTCTCTCTCTCTCTCTCTCTCTCTCTCTCTCTCTCTCTCTCTCTCTCTCTCTCTCTCTCTCTCTCTCTCTCTCTCTCTCTCTCTCTCTCTCTCACACACACACACAGTGATTTATTAATCATCGGATATTGGATGTCAAATATTTGGTAATTTTGACATATATACATCTTAAAGAGGAAACTCGCTACATTTTTCCATTAGTTGCAAAGGATCTTTGACCTTTGACCCAGCCGGATGTTATTTAGTTTATATATATATTACCACCTCTAAAGCATGTTTTGATGGTGATCTACAGTCATGGACAGGACTGGGTGTTACATAGTCCTCTGTTAATTTGACAGTCCTTTATCACCTGTTACAATAGTGAAAAGACACCCTGATTATGGAGAAATCTATGTGAGAAACCTTATCACCAAGACGCTAGTGTTAGGTGGTATAGAGCTGCCCAGGGCTGTATTGTCCGGTATTACGTAACTATGGAGACAGGATATTATGGACCACACAATCACACTCCAGCAGCGTAGACTTTTTAGACATATATTTAAACAGGTTTTGTTTGTGTTATTACTTTCTGGTTGTGATTGTAACTCATTTTATCAGTGCCATACCCCGACAGTGAACTCAGCCTGATTACTAAACATAATATCGTTATGAAAAATTACTCAAGTTGTTTTTCATCAAGTTCAGTTATTCAAACACACTGTTATGTAAAACAGAATTCAGGTCAAACACCCCCTCTAGACATAATCCCTTTTGACAAAACTCCCTCCAAGATATATAACCCTTTCTTGACACAAACCTTTCTAGACAAAACCCCTTCCAAGAAAAAAAACCTAAAAAACAACAAAACAAAAATGAAGTGGTTGTGACTTGCTGACTTAACTTCTTACAGTCTCTGTCAGGTTCTCCATCCTTCACAGTTGATTAAGCAGCGTATTTTTTGGTTAAGCCCTGTTTTTTTCTTACTTAAGAAAGTGTCTACAGATTGTTAATTAGCCTATGGGTATTTGCACAGCGGCTATAAATCTCCAATCTACCTGATTACCACATGCCCCCAATGGAGCTTCTATACCTGCACACAATGGCAGCCTGGCCCCACACCAGTTACAGCACACACACACACACACACACACACACACACACACACACACACACACTGCTAGTACGTTAGGCCAGGATCGAGGTGGGCAGCGTCCTGTGACAGTCCCCCTGGCTTCTTGGCACCTCACTGAGCTGTACATACAGTCACAAAGAAAGGAACTCCTGTTATGTCAAGGTTGTGTGTTCAGTTTGCAAGTGTTCCTCGTGTTTATACAAAAACCACACTGGGGCCCTCAGATCCCTCTAACCTCAACCAAACATGGTTAACCCAGGAAACAGGACAGATTGTTAGACAATTAGGCTTATTTCATTACCGGGTTGACATTGAAATGTTCAGTGGATTCGTGTGCTTTGCGGATAAGAAGTTCCTGGATGAATCTGTGCTAGTATGTTGAATCATTGGAAATGAGAACTATATAAAGCTCTTCAAAATATTTTTTTCCAAAATAATTTAAAACTGTTCAAGATGGATAATGGATGTTTTGTTGAAACAATTTAAAACTTTTCAAGATGCCCATTACAGGCATGTGTAGATATATTGTGTTGAAAAACCTGAGTTGAAATTCTTATATATGTGTGTATAAGTATTCATCAGTTGTAAAATGATTTGATTTGAAAGAAACACATAATTATGTGGATTCTGTTGGTGGATTAAAACTCTCATAATGCATGTGAAAAGTATTTCAAACAGTTCACTTCCGAAGAAGGTGGCAAATAGTTTGATCAGGAAGTGGAAGTCGGTAGGAAACATACAGATTGAGGTAATGCATGTTTTTAAATCTCAATATCAAATTGAAATCATATTCAGGTATTGATGGGTAACTGCTTGGTTGGATGGATGGATGGATGGATGGATGGATGGGTGACTGGATGGATGGATGGATGGATGGATGGATGGATGAAAGGATGATTGGATGGATGATTGGATGGATGGATGAATGGGCAACTGGATGGATGGATGGGTGACTGGATGGATGGATGGATGAATGAAAGGATGATTAGATGGATGATTGGGTGGATGGATGAATGGGCAACTGGATGGATGGATGGATGGATAAATGGATGGATGGATGGATGGATGAGGTTGGGTGCTTGAATGGATGGTTGGAAGGATGGATGATAGAATGGATGGGTGGATGGATGGATGATTGGATGGATGGAAGGTTAACTGGATGGATGGATGACTGCATGGAGAAAGCTAGTGATGAATATTACATGGATTGATACAAATACAAATAAATATGATAGCTAAGAATTACAACACATGATTTGTGTTATCTTTCCATATGTAGGCATAATATATTCTGTTAATTAAATTTTGTATGTGGTCAAGTGAACTTCATTTATACAGAACTGCTGCACATCAAACACCAGTGAAGAGAGAGCTTGCATCATGCTGAAGGGAGCACTAAAACTTAATATCATAATTGCTATGTACACACCCCGACTATTGTGAGAAGTTTATGATCAGATCAGACTGTGTGAACAGACAGTGCTATTAGTTTCAGAATCAACCCAGACACGCTGGGAAGTGGTAACAACATGCATGTGCAATGGATGGATGGATGGATGGATGGATAGATAGATGCATGGGTGGAGAGGTGGGTGGGTGAATGCATGTGAAAAGTATTTCAAACAGTTCACTTCCGAAGAAGGTGGCAAATAGTTTGATCAGGAAGTGGAAGTCGGTAGGAAACATACAGATTGAGGTAATGCATGTTTTTAAATCTCAATATCAAATTGAAATCATATTCAGGTATTGATGGGTAACTGCTTGGTTGGATGGATGGATGGATGGATGACTGGATGGATGGATGGATGGATGGATGGATGTCTGGTTGAATGGATGGATGGATGTCTGGTTGGATGGATGGATGGATGTCTGGTTGAATGGATGGATGGATGGATGGATGTCTGTCTGGTTGGATTGATGGATTGATGGATGCATGGTTGGATGGATGGATGGATGTCTGGTTTAATGGATGGATGGATGGATGGATGTCTGTCTGGTTGGATTGATGGATGGATTGATGGATGCATAGTTGGATGGATGGATGGATGTCTGGTTGGTTGGATGGATGGATATCTGATTGGTTGGATGGATGGATGGATGTCTGGTTGGATGGATGGATGGATGTCTGGTTGAATGAATGGATGTCTGGTTGGTTGGATAGATGGATGGATAGATGGATGTCTGGTTGGATGGATAGATGGATGTCTGGTTGAATGGATGGATGTCTGGTTGGTTGGATGGATGGATGGATGGATGGATAGATGGATGTCTGGTTGGACGGATGGATATCTGGTTGGATGGATGGATAAATGGATGAATAAACAGATGAATGGATGAATAAATGAATAAAATGATGGATGGATGGATATGTGGATGGATAAAATGATGGATGGAGCATTGTGAATAGATGTAATTGAAGTACAATGTACTATTAAGTTTAAACTAACATTATTGACATAAAACCATCAATGATGTTTACAAAAAGTATTTTATGTTTGAAAACTTTATGTAGACTTTCCTATAGAGATGCATATATTGTTTAACAATCACGTGTTAATTTGATAAGATGTGATGGCTGAATAGACATCTATCATTGTGGTGAATTGTACTATATGAGCCATGGCAGTGGCGATAAATAGAGGCTATATTACCTGCAGAGCATGTTTCAGTGTCATCAATGTGATATATTAGGAATAAAACTTGTATTATACATATTTTTTCACAAATATATCATATTGATATGATATCAATCCTGAAAGAAATGAGGGTAATAATCCTGTTATCAAATAATCACAGGCTTAATTAATAAAACATTTTTTTTTGTAAACATTATTGTCACATCAGCTGTATAACTTGGGACTTATGTCAGTCCACCCCTACCAGTTCACCCACAATGAAGTGAGTAGCATTTGCACCCCACGAAGAAAACAAATAGCCCCCACCTCATTGCCCAGTTTTGTTTGCTGTTAATAAATATAATATACTATAAGACAAAAACGTTTAACAATTTGGTAAATGTGCTTAAAGTGAAATTGGACACTGGATTTAGTTGATGCATCTTTTGTCAGTATTTAGTATAACAGGAGATTTTCAATAAACAATTAAATGCATAACTCTTAAATCATTTAATGTAGCTTACTTTTATGGCACAATGTGGTGGTACCATTTTGCAATTTTTTTTGTCATAGTATACTTTTTAAAATGTTAAATCACCCATGAACGCACTTACTTTTGTTTGATATATCAAGAGTGATTGGGGATAAACAACTTTCATGTTTTTTTTCTCACTGTAATCACTGACAGTTGATAGATGTTTATAATTATAATTTATTATTATTAATAACATAGCAATCTTTGCAGGACTTCTAGGATACATAGCCATTGACTAGTTTTTTTTTACTGTCGGGCTAGTAAATAATTAGTCTCAACATGCCTGTGGCTATTGACAAAACACAAACAAAACCCACTGAAACTTACAAATGGAAAATAATTTCCCACGGACAAAAACAAAACCTCCTCTCCAGAACCAGCTAAAATGTACCCGTTTTCGTTGGTTTAAGTTTATTCAGATCTATACATCTAAGTTAAAACAGACCCAATTTTTAATTTTTGTTTACCAATTCCTGCCATTTTGTTAACACTGCCAGCTATAGATACCCTGGATATGCTGCTCTAAGTAATACATTGTAAAAAATAATCCCAAAGGGTCACCTTTTTTTTCTTTTTTTTAAAAATTAAATTGCAAGTTGCAAAACACAATTAATTCCCATTGATAATAATGTTAACATTTTCCTAATAAAAGTAATTTGGACAATATACTGGTTGGGCAGTATACATGAAATATATTATTGTACCTCATATTTAATCTAGCTGTCTGCATGAAAATAGAGTATCATATTATATTTAAGAGATTTAAAGAATTTGTTTATTAGCAATCTTTTATCTTGCAAAAATTAACAGATTGCATTTGTTAAAATATACTAAGTACCGTATAATGGTTTTAATCTTTTGCGTAAATTGCATATCAATCATTCACTAAATAAAAGTTCATTATTTTAATGGGAATGATTAATAGTTTGCACAAATGAACAGTGTTACATATTACACATTATTGATTGTAGAGATTTTGATAATGTTTTGGCTAGAGTTAGTTTTTTCCCAATAGTGATACAATAACTGTTATTTAGTACAAATGTTTGTATACAGAATTAGGGCTAGTAGACTATGACTAGGGATTTTGAAAATCACTATCCCGTGGCTGTGATTTTCAGAAAACAGGAAGCCTTGTTTTAATTGCTTTGCGACTTTAAGGTGATGATCTTACGGTTTCTAGCTATGAGGTATTAAGTAAAAGGCACAGCAAATACATGTTACTCTAAGAAAAAGACTACCAATTGCTTGGCTTTACAGTACCTTTAGGACTTATATCAGACATAATGTCATCAGTATATCACAATTTTATTACTGACCTATACATTTAATTATCATTTTAAAAATATGTTATTATATAATTCTGTTTACTTTTTAAAATTAATACTATTTCCAGTCTTATATTAATTCAAAGTACAATCCTAAATTTATATAGAGTATGGACTATGGTCTGGTTCCATTATATACAGGCACGATGTAGCCCAATGGTAGAGCGCTCGCTTGATGCATGGTCAGTCTGGGATCGATCCCCGTCGATGGGCCCATTGGGCTATTTCTCGCTTCAGCCAGTGCACCACGACTGATATATCAAAGGCTGTGGTGTGTGTTATCCTGTCTGTGGGATGGTGCATATAAAAGATCCCTTGCTGCTAATCAAAAAGAGTAGCCCATGAAGCTAGTGGTGACAGCAGGTTTCCCCTCTCTATATCTGTGTGGTCCTTAAACATATGTCCGATGCCATATAGCTGTAAATAAAATGTGTTGAGTGCATTGTTAAATAAAACATTTCCTTCCTTCCATTATATACATTATACAAAATATTTTTTTAATTAAGAATATAAAAGCTACATCCTAATAAAAACAACTTTGCCATATTTCATCACACACAGTCATATTACAGTTGGGTATTTGATGTAGCTCAGTGGTACAGCGGTTACCTGATCTAGTATCGATTCTTGTCAGTAGGCCCATTGGGCTATTTTTTGTTCCAACCAGTGCTCCTCAACTGGTGTAAAAAAAGGCCCTGGAATGCACTATCCTGTCTGTGGGATGGTGCATATAAAAGATCCCTTGCTACTAATGGAAAAAATGTGACAGGTTTCCTCTCTAAGACTATATGTCGAAATTACCAAATTTTTGACATCCAATAGCCGATGATTAATAAATCAATGTGCTCTAATGGTGTTGTTAAACAAAACAAACAAACAAACAAACATGTTGGGACAAAAAACAAATTGTTTTGTTTAATGACACCACTGGAGCTCATTGATTAATTAATAATCAGCTATTGGATGTCAAACATTTGGTAATTCTCATTCGTAGTCATCAGAGGAAACACGCTACATTTTCCTAATACAGCAAGGGATCTTTTATATGGGATCTTTCCCACAGAGGAAAGCACATACCACATGTCCAGTTGTGATGCACTGGTTGGAACGAGAAAAAACCCCCACCTGAGGCGGTTCGATCCTCTGATGTTTTTGGGATATGCATTTACCTGTTACACCACCTGTTACCAATCACATGATGGATAGAAATAAACTACTGTGTATTAATTCTCAGGCTAATTTTCAATTCTTAAACAAAACATATCATACCGTAACATTTTTATCACCCACCTGTAAGAAGAATCACAGTGTACTAACATTTCCATAGGTCCCATTGTGACAAATGCTTTCCAATGACAAAGCTTCATATATAAGGGCTAACATGATTAGTCAACACATTGTCTTAACATAATTCACTGAGTCTAGTCTTCCATTCATAACATTCCTGCTAGAGAATACTAAATGAGTGATAGTTGTATACCGGTTACCTTACAATGAGTTGTTTAAAAAACATCTAACTAGCGGTAACAAGTTTGATGTATTTTTCAACAAAGTAAAGTTTGTTTGTTTAATGACACCACTAGAGCACATTGATATATTAATCATCAGCTATTGGATGTCAAATTTTAAACAAAAACTTGTAAAATAAATGGTAACTAATGGACACGAATATAGTATATGTATTCTGTTTCTTTCATATCCTCAACGGTCAGTCTAGAATCGATCCATGTCAATAGACCCATTGGGCTGTTTCTCGTTCCAGCCAGTGCACCACAACTGTTATATCAAAGGCTAGCTGTGGTATGTGCTATCCTGTCTGTGGGATGGTGCATATAAAAGATCCCTTGCTACTGATGAAAAAAGTTGCGGGTTTCCTCTCTAAGACTATATTATGTCATATCACCAAATGTTTGACACCCAATAGCTGATGATTAATAAATCAGTTTGCTCTAGTGTTGTCATTAAACAAAAACAAACTTTTAAAGTACATATCCTCATGGTGGTGTCATGGTTAAGCCATCGGACATAAGACTGGTAGGTATTGGGTTCGCATCCCGGTACCGGCTCCCACCCAGAGTGAGTTTTTATAACTCAATGGGTAGGTGTAAGACCACTATACCCTCTTCTCTGTCTCTCTCTGTCTTTCTCTCTCTCTCTCGCTCCCTCTCCCTCTCCCCCCCCTACTCTCTCTCTCTCTCTCTCTCCCTCTCTCTCTCTCTCTCTCTCTCTCTCTCTCTCTCTCTCTCTCTCTCTCTCTCTCTCTCTCTCTCTCTCTCTCTCTCTCTCTCTCTCTCTCTCTCTCTCTCTCTCTCTCTCTCTCTCTCTCACATCTAACAATTAACCTACTGTCCTGGACAGACAGCCCAGATAGCTGAGGTATGTGCCCAGGACAGCATACTTGAACCGTAATTGGATATAAGCATGAAAATAAGTTGAAATGAAAATGAAAATAGCTAGATTACTAGTTGAGTTGCCTCCTGGTGTATAGTATTACTGTACAAAGTTAGTTTTATATAAAACAATCATTTGAATTAAAATCATAAATGTGACACTGTTTGCTGACCAAAATTTCCAGTATTTAATTTTAACTAATATCAATGAACCATTTATTATTGAGCTAGCTTGAAACGTGGGTTCCTAGTAAACAGGATAATACGTTTTGTGTGGAAATAGTCAATTACACTTCCTGTTATGTTGCTTAACCCCATTTTGTTTCTGATTTATACTTAAATGGTGAGTGGTAGTAGTATTTATATTTTACTGAAATGCGGTGTTTATCAGTTTTAGTCAAATATGTTACTATTGCCATCTATGATATAAATTTGATTTGGTGGTATACAATCTGAAGCAATTACTTCTGTGAGGTAGCATTTATACACACTTTATACACACATTAGCTATCTTGGACATCTCAGTATTCTTCATGTTATCCAGTATAGTTTAGTTGATGAACTAATTTTCAACAGCCGGGTATCTTAAGAGAACGCGTTTGATAATTAGTATCAATTATCCAATATAGTTTAGTTGATGAACTAATTTTCAACAGTCGGGTATCTTAAGAGAACGCGTTTTGATAATTAGTATCAATTATCCAATATAGTTTAGTTGATGAACTAATTTTCAACAGCCGGGTATCTTAAGATGACCTCTATTGATACTTAGTACCAATTATCCAATATAGTTTAGTTGATGAACTAATTTTAAACAGCCAGGTATCTTAAGAGGACCTGTATTGATACTTAGTATCAATTATTCAATATAGTTTAGTTGATGAACTCATTTTAAACAGCTGGGTATCTTAAGAGGACCTGTATTGATACTTAGTATCAATTATTCAATATAGTTTAGTTGATGAACTAATTTTAAACAGCCAGGTATCTTAAGAGGACCTGTATTGATACTTAGTATCAATTATTCAATATAGTTTAGTTGATGAACTCATTTTCAACAGCTGGGTATCTTAAGAGGACCTGTATTGATACTTTGTATCAGTTATCCAATATAGTTTAGTTGATGAACTAATTTTCAACAGCCAGGTATCTTAAGAGGACCTGTAATAATACTTAGTGGCTATTCATCTCTATTTACCTCTTTATCTCTATTTAATTTGGTAACTAAATATTATTCTATGGTGATAATTAATTAAACCTGTTTTTTGCTAAAGAAAGAAACACCTAATACATATTATTAGGACATCTGCTGTACTTCTAAGTATGTTTTATAAATAGGTTTCTTTATGCCTATATTTAGTGCACAGACCGAGTTTAAATATTTGCCAGCATTATAAGTTTACGTTTTTGTATTTTAAATCATGAGTGTACTTGTAACATTACCGTTGGCTCATAGCCTTGCTAAGAAGAAGATAAACTCATATTTCACAAAGCACACAACATACAGCAACAAACCAACACAGTGATCTATAAGTTGATCCTCTTCAAACACCGACACTATTGGTTTAATATCTCACATGTTCCAGCTCCAGCTCCACTGGCCCACATGTGACTTTGTGTTGACTCTTTCAATATACTGCTGAACACACAACATAGTGAGGGTATGAAACATTCATAATTTAGTATCTTTGTTAATCTTTACACCTGTAAACTCTTTGGGCATGAGTACACAAGATTACTTCAGAATGTATCTCAGAGGATCATAGATTTATGTTCGGCCAGTGCCGTATTCTTCAAATGTAAAATATTTGTCTTCAAACGTCGGTGTCGATGGTCGAGGCACATGGCCCGCACTTGATGAGCATTTCCTGCACAATTCAGATTGCTGTTTGAACACAGGTGATTGTCTTAAAGGTACATATTTGTTTTCGGTTTCATGATGAGCTTGCGATCTCTAGTTGAAGAGAGCAACACATTGAGAGTTGATAGAGTAATCAGGAGGACCCTTTTACTTAGAATATATTCAGTGGATCTTAGTGGAGTATTTTTCCTCTTTTAAAGTTATATTGTGATCAACTTTAATGTGACAAATTTATCACAGCTTGAAAAGTATTTTGGATATTCACTTTGATTTACCATGGATATTTTAATTCTACAGTTGTTATTTCTGTTCAAGGCATTTTGATCAACTTTGGTGCGTCAAATTAACAATGGAATGAGAAGGTTTTGAATAGGCATTTTGATTTACCATCACATCTGGATACATTTATAATAATAAGATATTTTCATCAACGTACGTGTGACAAAGTTAACAGTGAATTCTGAAGTATTTGAATGTGCATCTGTTTTGGAACTTTTCTCGTTAAACCAGAGTGCATTAAGTTAGTTGACTAAGCTATTCCAGGTTAGAAGACATTCTTTGAATAATTCTCTTACCAAATGGAATGAAACACAAACTGTCAAGTGACATTACTACATTCATATCCCTAAAGTGAATTTAGTATCCATTGTTTTGTAATTAAATGACTGCAATCATGGTTTGAAAAAATAATAAGACATAAATGATTTTGTGCATTCAGAAGAGTTGGGTACATGTAAGTATTTTGATTACAAGTGTCACTGGAGAAAGGATCAGTTGTACCTGTGAGTGTTAACACAGGAATGAGACGGTTGTTTTCTACTGATGGCATCGTCTGTTTACCAAGTACTGAATGGAATGAACATTAAGCACTGTGATGAAGTACATTTATCTCATGAATTCTGTGATGTCACCAGACTGAGTGTCAGTGTTTTAGTTGCCATGGACACATGACAATGACAAGACTGTATTTACTTCAAGACCTGCCTGTTTTCAGTGATGAGTATGTCTGCTGTAATCACTCGTGTACTGTACTGCTGTTGGCATGGAGGTAGCAGACGGACTCAACATGTAATTCTTATGGCAACAACGAACTCTTCTACAACAATCTTAATACTCTTCACTATATCATCCTGGATCATAACGTAATGCAGATGGATTTTATGAATTTGCACTTTTGATGTTTCTTTGAAAACTTTCCTAATCATCTCCTCACAACATTTTCCCATTGTAACGTAGAGTTTTAACACTGTATACAGTGTGGTCAGTTTTCTCCCAACTCGGTATGCATTGTGTTTTCACACTGTGATGAGCTTTTATCTGAGAATTTCTAAGAATGTGGTTAAATCACTTCAAATGAACAAATTTGGTGTTCTTCAGAATCCAGTCACCTTGATGTGCTGTTTGTGATAGAAATGTTTCCAGAATTGTTTTTATTAATTATCAAAAAGAACTAGGTTTTTCAACATTTGGGCCATTTACTTAGACATTTTGGACACCTCTGTGCCATTTTCCTTGCAAATGAAAGGACATGGTTTAATAGTACAGGAGCACCATTGTGACTACATTCTGTCGGAGGTGCATTGTCATTCTTGATGAATAAGTCTACGCAAATACAATGAAGGTAATTAAAAACTTACACCTTAAATAAGAATATTAAGTGATCATCTGGAGTATTATGTAAAAGAACCAATGCCTTGTATGTATAATAATCCTGTATTAATCGCCAGTCAACCAGTGGCTCACGGGTTTCATATTATTATATACACAACATTTAGTGGAGCATTTTAAGTAATCTGTACAGAATACCATGCATAATCATTATTCTATATATACCTTTTATATATGATTTACAATTTGCAGTTTATGCAATATCATTTAGTATTATTTAGTGAGACTGAGTGGAATATAAGAAGTTGGCACTTATAATAATGGTATTAAAATATTCCCATTGTCCCAAAGCTTCTAGGCAGATACTGTTGACAAATAAGCTGCTTTTGAGTTCGGCATCATTTAAATCTTATGCACATGATTATGTGGTATGCAGTTTGTTAAATTTCATATGCTAGTATGAGAAATGTGTTAATTAGTTGAAGCTGCATTCTAGTAAAGATTCACCAATCATCAACCCTGGGGTCATGTAATGGTCATATACATGTATAATAAACAATAAAGGTAGGCCACTTCAACTTCCATTTGGTTTTAATTCTACAGGACATTCCAAATTCCACAGCACCCATAGCCCACCCTCCGCCCGTTACCGACCCTGGTTGGGCTGCTGATGCTCCCTTGCACCTGCCAGTGCAGGCAGTCCACCCCACCCCACCCTTTCCTGTCTTGGGCAGAAGAGCCATCCGAGGCCAGCACCTGTGCCCAAGACAGGTGTGCACTACAACAGCTTGTTCTGAATGTACACATTAGACACTCTGACCTGACCTGGCCACTTCAAGATACACATTTATGAAGCATAATTGCATGAAACAAAGAGTATGAACATAAATGGAGAATACCATTACTTCTAAAATGTCTTGTTTTCTAGATAAATGTATAAAAGAGAGGTCACTGTTTATAGAAATAAATATGGGATTTAACTATGGAGCAGATATCACAGTGATGTAAAAACTATTTACCACAGAGCTCACCAGTGGCATGTTTGGTCATATACTGATGGAAAGAAATAAGGGAACACATGATTTTTTAAACCAAATTTAAATAACTGCTGGAATAGTTATGCCTAACCTATATAAAAAAATACAGAGACATCATGTGAAACTGAAGTCACTGCTAAAATAGTTCAATCTAATTAAAATTAGCTCCACGGGTTACTTACTATCACCTGTGGATCTAACAGCAGCCCGTTGGAGCTCATGTCCAGTTGACCTTTCATTCGACCAGTCAAAACCTTACTTGCAAAATCATGCCAGTGATTTGAAAAGTATTTGAAAACATTCAGGATTATGCCGAAGGTATACGAAATGATTTGGGTGAATTACAAAGTATGCTGGAAACTAATTTCAATATAAAAGTTTATATAAAATTTGTTTCAAGACAAAAAAAACACTCGCGATGGTATAGCGATAAAATCTGTTTATACTAGTATACAATTAATCCAGAGTTTATTACTGCACTTTTCCCCCTGTTTTTTAATGTTGAAATAGACCAACAAATTCGCCTATTGCATAAACAGTCTCGCCCGGTATTTTTAGAATTTGTATGCTCCTGAATAACGCTATAAAAGGCGAAGTGTAATTGGTCGATATTTAAATTGTTATTTATAGATGAAATGTCACCTGGACATGGGAGTCCACACAATGCTGTTAGATCTACTGGTAGACCAGTAGAACTAATTTTAATCAGATTGAGAATAGTTATGCCTATATAAAATATACAGAGACATCATGTGAAACTGATGTCACTGCTAGAATAGTTATGCCCATATAAAATATACAGAGACATCATGCGAAACTGATGTCACTGCTAGAATAGTTATGCCTAGGCTATGTATAAAATACAGAGATGTCATGTGAAACTGAAGTCACTGCAGAAATAGTTATGCCTAGTCTATATGAAGAGTTTAGGTGCAAAACGCAATATATCAAATTTTTTCGTTTTCAGTAAAAGTGATTTTTTAAATTGGCGTATATCACGTTTTGATTTTAAAAAAAGGGGATTTACCCAATACAATTTCATAGGATCAATTGCATTTTGCGGCAAGTCAGCAGGCCTACGATTAGCCCTTACTGACATACAATAATGTGAAACTGAGTTCAGTACTGTGGAATTGTCTTCCAGTAACATTGTTAACTTCCTGATACTAAGGATAAAGGTTCTGGTAGCAGTCAATATTTGCTGTTGTTATTTATTTATTTATTCTTTTCATCAGTATATTTAACCTGCAATTGAAAGTTAGGTGCACATCAGATTTTAAATGAGTGATGTGCTATAATTTGATATGCTGCTACGTTGGTACCTGAAGCACATTTTCGTTTAACTTATTTTTGTGCTTATATATATATATATATCCAATTAAGGTTCAAGCATGCTGTCCTGGACACACACCTCAGCTATCTGGGCTGTCTGTTAGTCTGGTTAGTGAGATGAAAAGAGGGTGTAGTGGTCTTACACCTACCCACTGAGTTGTTAACACTCGCTCAGGGTGGGAGCCGGTACCGGGCTGCGAACCCTGTACCTACCAGCCTTATGTCCGATGGTTTAACCACGACACCGCTGAGGCTAGTGTACCATGCACACACTAAGCTAAGCTGACATGGTGCTAATTTAGGAACTTGTTGTTCTCTGCTGGGACATGTCAGTTAGACCAGAATCCCTGGGGAGACCTTTCTATTCTAATCCTTCAAAACCATGGAAACCTCTAATCTTGTGTAACAAGTGGTCTCTATACTTATGAATGGCTGTATTGATATGTTTGGTTGACCTGAGTCTTCACTTGATGTCACTTTCCCTCAGAAACACACCTCGTATAGCATAGACCATCTACTCATCGTCTGTGGGTTAGGGGCTGTCTTAACAACCAGGTTTGTCTACTCATCTGTGAGTTAGGGCTGTCTTTACTTCACAACCAGGTTCGTCTACTCATCCTCCTTGGGTTGGGGGCTGTCTTCACAACCAGGTTTGTCTACTCATCCTCCTTGGGTTGGGGGCTGTCTTCACAACTAGGCTTGTCTACTCATCCTCCTTGAGTTGGGGGCTGTCTTCACAACCAGGTTTGTCTACTCATCCTCCTTGGGTTGGGGGCTGTCTTCACAACCAGGTTCATCTACTCATCCTCCTTGGGTTGGGGGCTGTCTTCACAACCAGGTTCATCTACTCATCCTCCTTGGGATGGGGGCTGTCTTCACAACCAGGTTCGTCTACTCATCCTCCTTGGGTTGGGGGCTGTCTTCACAACCAGGTTCATCTACTCATCCTCCTTGGGTTGGGGGCTGTCTTCACAACCAGGTTCGTCTACTCATCCTCCTTGGGTTGGGGGCTGTCTTCACAACCAGGTTCGTCTACTCATCCTCCTTGGGTTGGGGGCTGTCTTCACAACCAGGTTCGTCTACTCATCCTCCATGGGTTGGGGGCTGTCTTCACAACCAGGTTCGTCTACTCATCCTCCTTGGGTTGGGGGCTGTCTTCACAACCAGGTTCGTCTACTCATCCTCCATGGGTTGGGGGCTGTCTTCACAACCAGGTTCGTCTACTCATCCTCCTTGGGTTGGGGGCTGTCTTCACAACCAGGTTCGTCTACTCATCCTCCATGGGTTGGGGGCTGTCTTCACAACCAGGTTCGTCTACTCATCCTCCATGGGTTGGGGGCTGTCTTCACAACCAGGTTCGTCTACTCATCCTCCTTGGGTTGGGGGCTGTCTTCACAACCAGGTTCGTCTACTCATCCTCCTTGGGTTGGGGGCTGTCTTCACAACCAGGTTCGTCTACTCATCCTCCATGGGTTGGGGGCTGTCTTCACAACCAGGTTCGTCTACTCATCCTCCATGGGTTGGGGGCTGTCTTCACAACCAGGTTCGTCTACTCATCCTCCATGGGTTGGGGGCTGTCTTCACAACCAGGTTCGTCTACTCATCCTCCTTGGGTTGGGGGCTGTCTTCACAACCAGGTTCGTCTACTCATCCTCCTTGGGTTGGGGGCTGTCTTCACAACCAGGTTCATCTACTCATCCTCCTTGGGTTGGGGGCTGTCTTCACAACCAGGTTCGTCTACTCATCCTCCTTGGGTTGGGGGCTGTCTTTACAACCAGGTTCATGTTGCACTGTCTCTTGGAAAGTTCATTTCACATATTGGGCAACAGCAGGTTTCTTTTCATTAACGAGATCTGTTTTTCTGACCTGTAAATCCTAACAATCTAGCAGAATATAATATACAAAACTAGTGGGAAACATAAAAGTGGTCTATCTTTGATGGGAAAAGATGGTAGCCATGCAGTCATTCTGGTAATCATGCAAAAAATGAACATTTGTCTACATTAAGTCAGATCTCGCCTTGCGCATGGCCAGATTAGCCATTCGCTAATTTTTACACAACGTGGCTACAATATTTAGTCCTTGGCTAATAAAATACTGGTATTCCTTAACTTAACCACATTTTAATAAATTTCAAAGAGATGCTGTACGATACCATTGGCTAAACCAAAATTTGTTCCAGTGTGAGCCCAGTTGAATGTTAAAATTATCATGTTAAATGTCCAATATATAATATAATTAACTTCGGTGTTAGTGCATTGTTAAACACGATATTAGGTTTTATTATATGGTTTTATTTCGTAGATTATGATTATGGTGAGATTTCTCTTGTGGTAAAGAAAACATATCATAAACTCTATCAGGTGTATTTCTTGAAGTTTTAAAATAAGTTTACAATAATTATACCCTTTACAAATATTTCATCAGATTTGATAAATATTTTATTTTGTATTAAAAATTATTGTAAACAAGGACAATAGTCACATCATTTGACTCATATTTTTTATATTTATGTTTTGTCAAACTATCAGTGAGAAAGAGTGTAAAATAACACTTTTCAGTGACTCAGCTGGGCCCCGGTGTATGAAACAATCTTAGCACTAAAATCACCTTAAAGTGCCTGACTACCATAAGGCAATTTTAGCACTAATGGGGCGGGACGTAGCTCAGTGGTACAGTGCTCGCCTGATGCGCGATCAATCTAGGATCGATCCCCGTCAGTGGATCCATTGGGCTATTTCTTGTTCCATCCAGTGCTTCACAACTGGTGTAACAAAGGCTGTGGTATGTACTATCCTGTCTGTGGAATGGTGCATATAAAAAATTCCTTGCTGCTAATCAAAAAGAGTAGGCCATGAAGTAGTGACAGCAGATTTCCCCTCTCAATATCTGTGTGGTCCTTAGCAATATGTCTGACGCTATATAACCATAAATAAAATGTGTTGAGTGCGTCATTAAATAAAACAGTTCCATTTTAGCACTAAGATCACTCAGAAGGTAAACAAAATTGTAAATATTTCATTTATAATTAAAATTGTCAACATTTATTCCCCACACCCTAAAAGGACCTATGTACTAAAACATATCTACTTTATTTTCTCCATTGCTAAGGATGTCATATTGTTTACCAAGGAAGTATTAAGTTTTGAAATAAGTTTTTAGATTCAGGGGCAACCTAAGGGGCAAGATGCAGCCCAGTGGTAAAGCGCTCGCTTGATGCGCGATCAGTTTAGGATCGATCCCGTCGGTGGCCCTTTTGAGCTATTTCTCGTTCAAGCCAGTGCTCTACAACTGGTGTAACAAAGGCAGTGGTATGTACTATCCTGTCTGTGGGATAGTGCATATAAAAAATTCCTTGCTGCTAATCAAAAAGAGTAGTCCATGAAGTGGCAAAAGTGGGTTTCTTCTCTCTATATCTGTGTGGTCCTTAACCGTATGCCTGACACCATATAACCTTAAATAAAATGTTTTGAGTGCATCATTAAATAAAACAGTTCCATTTTAGCACTAAGATCACTTTGTAAAACTGGGCCCAGGAGGTAAACAAAACTGTAAATATTTCATTTATAAATAAACTTGCCAACATTTATCCCCCAAAACCTAAAACGACCTATGTACTAAAACATATCTACATGTTTACCAAGGAAGTATTAAGTTTTTAAATAAGATTTTAGATTCAGCATTCCCCTGAACCTACATTGGATCATTGTACTTGAATGTTGTTTCTGTATGGATGTCGTCTTGGTGGCTAAGGAAGAAATGACCTGACCATTTCTAAACACACATTTTTGTATTCAGCAATTTCAAAAACCTATAAATTAAGGCACCAGTTTGCTGAAATATATTATCACTGCTATAAGTAAAATTTTAAAAGCAATTTTATTTTATGTCATTAATTGACTGTTGATGGCCATATTTGTTTGCCATAAGAATTTATGGGTGGGACTTACCGGTCATATATAGAGACAAATAATGTAACTTAATTGCAGCTTAGATATCAAGAAAAACTTCTTCAAATGCAAATTAATTATTGCCCACCATTATTATATAAAAATGTTGTTTTTTGTAAATAGTTTCAGTTTGGTTTGACATAAGACAAAAAGTAAAAGTGTTTTGGAAATAACCAAAAAATACTATTGTTGTGTGCAATTTACAAATCAGTCGGCTCAGAAATAAATAACTTGTAGTAAATTCCATAGCATTAAAAAAAGGCGTTCTTTGTGGCCATAAAAAATGTTTGTCATATTCTTTAACCATTCAGATCTCTTTGTGCATTGTAAAAGAGCCCTTGTTATTTGTTAGTTAATACCATTAAACTTGTTTTTGAAAAATCATCGGATAAAATCCAAACAGAAAATTGTAAAACTATTGATATATAGTGTGTGTAACTGAATGTGCTCACTATACACAAACAAATAAGATCCACACATTCATTATAACATATATGTCCCTATATTAATACCAAATTTTATGAGTTTTGGTTTCGATAATTTAAAGCATTAAAAAAAATGTGTGTGTGGTTTCAAGATATATTAGTAACCAAAATAAGAATGATCCTTTAAAAAAGATATAAAAATCTGGGGCAAATGTAGCTAACATTTTGCAAAGTGTTTTACTTGAAGGAGTAAATAGGAAACAAACATAGGTAACCCCTAGGTGTGTGTGTGTGTGTGGGGAATAGATCATTAAATGATTGAGAGATACTTCGGGGGGTGGGGGGGGGGGGGTGGGGGATGTTAATGAAAAAGTAATATTTAAAATACTATGAAATATACTTTCTTTCAGTCAATCATTTATAATTAAATTTCTGTTATATTCATTACAATTTAAAATCACCTGATTGGTCCAATGCGAGTTTGTTTATTTCTCAAACATAAAAATTATGTCATCAGGGAATGTCAACTGACATCACTTTATATTGATGCTTTGTATTATTGAGTGTTATTGTTCTAAAACAAACAAAAATATTCAAAACAAAATATGCTATTTGTGATTTTATTAATAAGTATGATTTAAATTTAATTATAAGGATTGTCTGTTATTTCATTTAGCTTCATCTGGTTATAAATCAAAAACAAAACAACATGGCAAACTTTTGTGTGAACATAAATACGGTATATAAGTGGTGATTACACCATATAAAAAAAATAAAAAAATATCTTAACAAAATTAAATATCCAATAGTCCTGGTTATTATCAATCTATATTATGTATTATCTCATCTTGACTAAGTCAAAAGGCGAGGTGCGGGACGTAAGCCAGTGGTAAAGCGCTCACTTGATGCGTGGTCGGTTTGGGATCAATCCACTTTGGTGGGCCCATTGGGCTATTTTTCGTTCCAGCCAGTGTACCATGACTGGTATATTAAAGGCCGTGGTATATGCTATCCTGTCTGTGGTATGGTGCATATGAAAGATCCCATGCTACTAACAGAAAAATGTAGCGGGTTTCGTCTCTAAGACTATATGTCAAAATTACCAAATGTATGACATCCAATAGCTGATGATTAATAAATCAATGTGCTCTAGTGGTGTCGTTAAAACAAAAACAAACTTTAAAAAAAGTCAAAAGGTGAGATAAACATATTACGGTTTTGCCAGAGGCTATGGCATCAAGTTTTGCATTTAGCACCATTGTTACTTTTTCACATTTACATGTAGCTCCATTTAAATCCTATACCAACAAAACTTGGTATTACTTGGGGTTATATTGAATTGTTTCATCAATAAAACATACTGTGAAATACCAATGAAACGGCTACCAGCCTCGGTGGTGTCGTGGTTAAGCCATAGGTACAGGGTTCGCAGCCTGGTACCAGCTCCCACCCAGAGCGAGTTTTAATGACTCAGTGGATAGGTGTAAGACCATTACAACCTCTTGTCTCTCTCACTAACCACTAACAACTAACCCACTGTGCTGGACAGACAGCCCATATAGCTGAGGTGTATGCCCAGGACAGCATACGTTAACCTTAATTGGATATAACCATGAAAATAAGTTGAAATGAAATGAAATAAAATGGCTTCTTCAAGAAATTAATTCATGAAATAGGCCCAAGAGAAATTAATTCATGAAATAGGCCTAAGAGAAATCTCAATTCATGAAATACCTAAGAGAAATCCCAATTCATGAAATAGGCCTAAGAGAAATCCCAATTCATGAAATACCTAAGAAATCCCAATTCATGAAATACGTAAGAGAAATCCCAATTCATGAAATACCTAAGAGAAATCCCAATTCATGAAATAGGCCTAAGAGAAATCCCAATTCATGAAATAGGCCTAAGAGAAATCCCAATTCATGAAATACCTAAGAGAAATCCCAATTCATGAAATACCTAAGATAAATCCCAATTCATGAAATAGGCCTAAGAGAAATCCCAATTCATGAAATACCTAAGAGAAATCCCAATTCATGAAATACCTAAGAGAAATCCCAATTCATGAAATAGGCCTAAGAGAAATCCCAATTCATGAAATACCTAAGAGAAATCCCATTTCTGCAAATAGATTTTATTAGGGTTTTATACATTAAACTGTAAACAAATTTAAACAATTAATAACATTTACTGATTCAGCATTATTAGATAATCTAAACAGCTATTTTATTAATTTGAAATAAAGAAAACATCTGAAACAGTCTATTGTGTTTTCTAAGCACTGCCAAAAGTAGTGCAAAATTGAACCAATCCAAGCATTTATAACAAAAGAGTATTACAGGCTGGAACTATTTCTTTTATGAAAGTAATTAAAATTTAATTATATTGTCTAACATCTTTGAATGCAACGTTGAGCAACATAGAATCAGTTTAGAATCAATTTATGGTAGGTAAGACATTTAATTTCTTATAATTCTTGTAAAGTAAAGAAATTTGGCTTAAAATACATGTACTTGGTAATATACCGAACCCCCGATTTAAACCTCATTGCATTCATAATCAACCACATTACACTATAGTACAATGTGAAGGCGAGACGTAGCCCAGTGGTAAAGTGTACGCTTGATGCACGGTTGGTCTGAGATCGATCCCCGTCAGTGGGCCCATTGGGCTATTTCTCGCTCCAACCAGTACATCACGACTGGTATATCAAAGGCTGTGGTATGTGTTATCCTGTCTGTGGGATGGTGCATATAAAAGATCCCTTGCTGCTAATCAAAAAAGAGTAGCTCATGAAGTGACAGCAGCGGGTTTCCACTCTCAATATCTGTGTGGTCCTTAACCATATGCCTGACACCATATAACTGTAAATAAAATGTGTTGAGTGCATCTTTAATTAAAACATTTCCTTCTATAGTACAATGTGTACACGGTTAAAGAAATATTCCTTTTATTAATAATAATAAAATCAGTTATTAAACAAACAATCTCTGTGGTCCATAACTGTAGGTCTGACACCATAGTTTGTTTTGTTCTGTTAAACAACACCACTAGAGCACATTGATTTATTAATCATCGGCTATTGGATGTCAAACATTTGATAATTTTGACATATAGTCTTAGACAGGAAACCCACTACATTTTTTCATTGGTCATGGTCATAGGGTTTTACGTGCACATTCAGAACAAGCTGTTGTAGTGCACACCTGTCGTGGGCGCAAGCGCCGGCCTAGGCCGCCGGCTCCTTCGTCCATGACAGGAAAAAAAATTCATTAGTAGCAAGAAATCTTTTATATCCCACAGACAAGATAGTACATTCCAGGGCCTTTTTACACCAGTTGTGGAGCACTGGCTGGAACGAAAAATAGCCCAATGGGCCCACTAATGGGAATCGATCCTAGATCAAGTAAGCGCTGTACCACCATCCCACAGACAGGATAGCACATACCATGGCCTTTGATATACCAGTCGTGGAATGAGAAATAGCCCAATGGGCACACCAATGGGGATCGATTCCACACCGACCGCGCATCTGGCAGGCACTTTACCATTGGGCTATTTCCTGCCCACATCTGATGCCATAGAGCCATAGTTAAAATGTGTTGAGTGTGTCATTAAATAAAACATTTCTTTCTTTCTTTTTCGTTTAGGAAACCGAACAGAAGGACTATCAGCTATGGGTGCTGACAGGGACAAAAGAGGGGACATTTTATCCTCTCATTGGTAAGTAACTCTATAGAAAACAGATTCCACAGGTTGTTGGGTGTTAGAATTGATTGTGTGTTTTAACTCATAAAAACTACCCAGGGGCCTAATTCACAAGGGTCTCTTAGGTTCTGCTAGACAACAAAGTATCCTCTTTGCAAGTGGTTTAGCATTGCACTGCGAGATCGCAAAGTTACGAGAGTTTAGTGAATTAGGACCCTGGTCTACTGGATGCTGGGTGTTAGAATTGATTGTGTGTTTTAACGGATAAAAACTACCCAGATCTACTGGGAACTGTTGTTAATTTTTGGCTCTGCACATCTAAATTAATTATGCAGAGATTCTTGGAATTTCTCTGTGATAAAATATATTTGTAAGAAGTAATACATTCAATTATCTGACTGGTTCACTGACTTAAATAATAACTGATACATATTCACATGTTTTCTTCCAGTGATGTAGCAAACTTCGTTCTGTGTACATCAGGTATATCTGAATACACATTATATTTTTTCTATGCTGCAGGAATGACTGAGTAAACATTTCTGTATGCTGCAGTAATATCTAAATACACATTATATTTCTCTATACTGCAGGGATGATAGTAAACATCTTTCTGTGTACAGCAGGATATCTGAATACACATTATCTTTCTGTTTACTGCAGGGATGACTGTGTAAATACATTTCTGTATGCTGCAGGGATATCTGAATATACGTTATATTTCTGTAAATTATAACACATAAAAGATCAGGGTTTTTTTCAAATGAGGTAAATTATAACACTCTAAAAACTTCAGTCTTTCATTCAAGGGAGAAAAATAAAACATGCTCAAAAGTTCAGTGTTTTGTTTAAGTAGTAACTTGCTACGATCAATGTGATCTCCTCCGGGGTATTTCCACACCTTGGATATGGCAGAATTATTAGATCACTGTTGCCAAACCTATAAAAAAAATCACTCAAGTTCTGTCTTTTTGTTAATTGGCTTGTTGCTAGAGAACTTTGTAGCACACCAAATGGTTCTTTGGCCCAGACATCAGTGGGTACAAACAACCTGAAAAATAACAAAACTTCAAATTCATTTTGGTAAGTTAAGTGAAAAACAATGTTTGCTTGTCAGATTTTAAACAGAAAGCAAATACTTCAAATATGGAAGCAGTTCAAGATCATAGCTATTAGTTTCTTTTCACACTTGTTTTATGTAAATAAACAATTAGTGTCTCTTTTCACCCATTTCAATGCTGTTAATTTTATAGCAGGGCTCACCCTTGATAAAAAATTGCTGTAGCCAAAATTTTAGTCAACTGGGATTTTTGCTAGCGACAATGAAAAGGTTTTACCTAAAATTAATTATAGTAGTAATTTACAGAGTATTTATATATCAATATGAAAATGTATCTTTTTTCCAGCTAAACACTGGAATAAAAACAGCTCATGCTACAATTTATATATAAATTTAACTCAGTTTAAAATATACATACATGTAGATCAATTACTGTTAGAACTCTGCACAGACACCTCGACAGACCGCAACAATAGAGATGGGGTGGGCAGTCTTCAGAGTTGTTGAGGTTGATTTCAGCTTCTTGCTAAGGAAGGAAGGAAGGAAGGAAGGAAATATTTTATTTAACGATGCACTCATCACATTTTATTTATGGTTATATGGCGTCAGACATATGGTTAACGACCACACAAATATTGAGAGAGGAAACCCGCTGTCACTACTTCATGGGCTACTCTTTTCTTGTTAAATGCCTAAGACTGAAATTTAAGTGTTCAGTTAATTATTCATTAATACCAACAACTATTGCTTTTTACAAATTTACAATTTTTTCATTGATGCTTTGTAACCTACATGTAAATAATATAAGTATGGGATTGTAAATGTTATTCCCACAACATTTTATATGTAACCAGGGTCCCATGTGTTTACCAATTTATGCGAAACTAGACAATCTCCAACAATTTTTTTTTAACTCAGCTAAAAACAGTTTTGGTTCTGTATCTTATGATAATAGCTAATACCTGACTTGTATGTAGGTGGTTATGGTGGTTGGAGAGTAACCTTTTTAAAATCGAAACAAGCAATTACTACAGTTTGTTGTGTTGGTACATTTATTTAACTACCTACATTTGGATGTAAATTTTAAAAGGGATGAATATAAGCCAAGCTAACAAGCGTGCGTTCATTAGCTTTCTTTCTCAGAACTGAATGCATTCCAGAGATATTCTGGCTGGGATGTAGCCCAGTGGTAAAGCGCTCGCTTGATGCGCGGTCGGTGTGGGATCAATCCCCGTTGCTGGGCCCATTGGGCTATTTCTCGCTCCAGCCAATGCACCACGACTGGTACATCAAAGGCCGTGGTATGTGTTATCCTGTCTATGGGATGGTGCATATAAAAGATCCCTTGCTGCTAATCGGAAAGAGTAGCCCATGAAGTGGCGACAACGGGTTTCCTTCTTCAGTATCTGTGTGGTCCTTAACGATATGTCTGACGCCATATAACCATAAATAAAATGTGTTAAGTGCTTTGTTAAATAAAACATTTCCTTCTTCCAGAAATATTCTGATACCCTTTCCTTGTACGGTTCTGTATACAGAGTTAATCTGCAGATGAAAGAGATGATGTGTTAGTATGGTGTAGACTCCACTTACATGTACCTGGGCTGATTCACAGAGAATATTAAACTAAAGGGGTTTTCACATGATTGCCCAAATCAACACCATTACCCGCACTGATTTTGACATCATTACATTGAGGATGTACACTACTGTGGTACTATCAAAATGAAACAGGATTTTCTCATTTCTGTGCTCTTTCCCCTAGATGTGCAAAGACTATAGGATTGTAAATTAAAAAAATATATATGTAAGACCAGAAAGTTTAAAGTCATTTGAAGTTTATCCTGCTGTGAAATACATGTATGTCTGTCACATTCTTTTACTCTGTATAACGGTGCCGATCAAACTCTACCGTTCACCATTAGTATATTTCACTTTAACAGGGAACCGAAGCATACCAAGCTCTATTCTGGAATATGTAACAGTATCATTCAAGGCACTGGAAAATGTTTATATTATAATGCTGTATTATATATTATAATGTTAAAATATTATCATAACCCCACTTGTCTTTATAAAGCTTTTTTTTTTACCTTCTTTGATGATGCCACAATACACTGTTCATTGTAACTCCTCTTTTACATATATTGTAAAATATAAAGGATAATAAACAAGTTAATAGTTATTATCAAATTTATGTTCAGAGTGAAAATTATTTCACGAGGGACATAAAGTTGATAGTAACTGGTACTGAATTTGTTGTTCTATTTATTACCCCAACTATTTGGGTTTTTTTTAAAAAGCCTTTATTTTCAATATAGCCTACATCGGCTACACGTCCATGTATACAGAAATGACGTAAACTACTTTACTGTTCTGGGTATTGCTTTAACTTTGTATTTTATTCATAGTTCACAGATGAGTTTTAAAACCCAAAGTTCTATATATTCTGTGAGAAAAAAAAAATCTATAATGAATTGCATTAAACTACCATTTTATTACAAGTAGGGCAAGTTAAACCAATGCATAATAATTTCTCAGTGAAAAATTATGATTTTTATTTTCCCCATTTTGAGTGTCTGCTGGGTAATAAATACAAATATAAAAGGGTAAAACAGTTTGCTTATTGATACTGAGATTTTTGAAAAGAGAAAAACTGTTTTTGTTGTGACTAGGGGGAAGGGATCTTTTTATTCCCCTACTGGTCCAACCAGAGGGGACAATAGGTTTCATCTCCGTCTTTCTGTCCGCCTTACTGACTGTCCATCTCACATATAGTTTTCTGGGTGGGGGGGTTTTCACAATGCCTTGAGATATTTAGCTAAACTCTTGTATATAGCTTTATCATGTACTGTTAGAGATCAAGTTTGACTTTAATGACAATTTACCCATTTTTGACAGAGTTATGGCCCTTGAACCTTTTTTTTTTTAATGCACAAGATTTTAAGCTGAAACTATGTGTATAGCTTTATTATATTCTGTTACAAATAAAGTTTGAGTTTCATAGCTATTTACCCATTTTTCACAGAGTTATGGCCCTTGAACTTGGGAGATATGAAAATGAGTTGTTTGTTTTTTTGTTTTTGTTTTTTACAATGCCTGAAGATAATGGGATAAAATTTTGAATATATGTGTAGCTTTATCATGTAGTGTTACAGATCAAGTTTAACTTTTATGTCAATTTACTCATTTATAACAGAGTTATGGCCCTTGAATTTAGGAGATATAAAAATTTGTTCAGCCCGATAGGGGACATGCATTGCTTTAAAAGTACTCTCAAAATACTTGTTTATATGGATTTTTTGCTTATTGAAACTGAAAATATTTTGAGGACAAATTGCGGGTTTATTTAGGGTTTTTTGGTTTTCTGTTTGTTGTTTTGACGGGGTAATTATGTTTTCTTATTTTTAAGATTTTATGTAGAGTAACAAAAAAGTGGAACTGAAAATTGAAAACATAGAAATAGGTTCATTTTAATACCTGATGTGTCAAAGTATAGCAATGTATTTTAAAACCGTTTAAAGTTTAGTATTTTTTAAACAATATTTAAAATATCACATTTTGTTATCAGTGTCAAAATTTATCTCTGTCTAAAAATGACTCGAAACACTTCCAAAAGTAGCCATTGATGTCAGATGTCATGTTAAAAACAATTTATCATGTGACCTACAATCAGCTCTTAGAATGATTGTGATGTCATACTTTTTACATGCCATCACTGTAAAAACTGCCTTGAAAATCATTTGTAGTATTAACTGATTTACTGATTTACAAAATGAATAAATACATATACTGGGAAGATGATAACGGTTTTTATCAAACTTACATTGGGGTGGGGGGTGGCCGGACTAGGAATGCAATTATATAATTCAGAACATCATTTGCCTAAGATACCATAAAATTATATATATAAACCGTATATTATTTTGAGGTTTACCAGCTTTTTGCTTTATTAAAAAAAACCTTAGTACGCAGCAATCAACCTGTTCATGAACACTTTACTTGGAAAGAGACAATTTAATGTAGTCACTGGCAAAATTTAATCCAATTAAGAATTGCAATATGTAGGGGAATCTATATCATTCAAGATGGTTTACTGATTTCATACACCACAACACAAGCAAGAACTTAATTTTACTTCTCAGAGTAACAAATAAACTGATCAGTCCACTTGCAACAGGCCTTTTTGCATGCACATCTATTGTCTTGTCCACTCACAATCTTGGACCCACACTTGACCAATTCTCTGCAGGTTTTGGAGGCCACAGGTAGAGTATCACTTACAAGAACCCAACAGTGGCTGTCATTATTAAAATATCTTGGAGTGGGTGCATTTTGTTCACGCTGTTCACTAGTGAACCATATTCCAGCTTAGTGACAAGTCATTTTGTTCACGCTGTTCACTAGTGAACCATATTCCAGCTTAGTGACAAGTCATTTTGTTCACGCTGTTCACTAGTGAACCATATTCCAGCTTAGTGACAAGTCATTTTGTTCACGCTGTTCACGCTGTTCACTAGTGAACCATATTCCAGCTTAGTGACAAGTCATTTTGTTCACGCTGTTCACTAGTGAACCATATTCCAGCTTAGTGACAAGTCATTTTGAGTACTGAAGTGGGGGCAATCTAATTAAAATTAGCTCCACTGGTTAATTACTATCACCTGTGGATCGAACAGCGCCCCTTTGGAGCTTATGTCCAGTTGACCTTTCATTCGACCAGTCAAAGACTTACTTGTAAAATCATGCCAGTGATTTGAAAAGAATTTGAAAACATTCGGGATTATGCCGAGGGTATACAAAATGATTCGGGTGAATTATGAAGTATGCTGGAAACTAATTTCAATATAAAATTTTATATAAAATTTGTTTCAAGACGAAAAACAAAACTGTGATGGTATAGCCATAAAATCTGTTTATACTAGTATACAATCCAGAGTTTATTACAGCACTTTTCCCCCTGTTTTTTAATGTTGAAATAGACCAACAAATTTTCCTATTGCATAAATAGTCTCGCCCGATATTTTTAGAATTTGTATGCTCCCGAATAACACTATAAAAGGTGAAGTGTAATTGGTCGACATTTAAATTGTTATTTATAGATGAAATGTCACCTGGACATGGGAGTCCATGCAATGCTGTTAGATCTACTGGTAGACTAGTAGAGCTAATTTTAATCAGATTGGAACTGGGGCATCCTGAGTGAAGGAAATGGTTTCCATTGTCTTTCTTTTCAGGCAGTACAACATGTTCTTTGTTTCGTTACTATATCCCAGGTTTTTGGTCTTATCACACAAGATAGCGGTGAAACATTCCAAGTGTGGGAAATTTGTATCTGATTTGGCCCCAGCATTGAGCACTATGTAGGTAGTCACACATCAGAGTTCCAAGCTGTCATTTTACTCCTTCCAAAGAAAGCAGAGGTAGTCACATCATGTAAGGTGGTGAAAGAGAGGCAGACCCAGGGAGTTGTCTTTAACCACGATCTGAGGATGTCATGTGTACCACTGATATGATGATATATAAAGTAGTGATGGGAATGGCTTGGGATTTCATCATTGATCATCAGTTATAATCGGTTGGCAGCAATCGATCAACTGTCGAAAACAAAATCGGTTAGAAATGTATGGCCCATAAGAAGGCTTTGAATTATAAGGGCCATGCACCTATTGTCGTGTGCACCCTGCAAATGACCAATTTTACCTTTAATAACTATTTAATATAATTGTTCTTTATGTGCACATGAAAACAAACCCAAACCACTATACATTTACATCAGTGTTATCTAAACTCGAGGAACAGTTAGTTAACATTTTCCCACACAAACGATTATGGATTTTTATAATTGATCATCACACCATAAGAGACAGTCGATTAATTTTCTATTATAATCGATTATTGGAACATCACTAATAAAAACTACCAAAGGAAACCCAAATGGTCACATTTTGATCAAAAGTAATCAACTGATGCAATGTGCCAGTTAGGATGACAAGCTCATCATTGTTAATAATGAACACCAGCCAGTTGACACAACTATTCACAATGGCATTCTGCATTCTTGTAGTACAGGGCAGGACGTAGCTAAGTGGTACAGTGCTCGCCTGATGTGCAATCAATCTAGGATCGATTCCCGTCGGTGGGCCTATTGGGCTATTTCTCGTTCCAGCCAGTGCTCCACAACTGGTATATCAAAGGCCATGGTATGTCCTATCCTGTCTGTGGGATGGTGCATATAAAAGATCCCTTGCTGCTAATCGAAAAGAGTAGCCCATAAAGTGGCAACAGCGGGTTTCCTCTCTCAATATCTGTGTGATCCGTAACCATGTGTCCGACGCCATATAACCGTAAATAAAATATGTTGTCCTCAAAAAATATCTTTGGCACCAAATGTAATGAGTATTTACTTGTCTTTGTTATGCAGTAGTCTACAATAGCAATTTTGGTGGTGAAAGATACAAAATGTTCTTGCTGACTGAATTATGTAAAAAAAAAATCAGCCGTTTCCTGAAATTGTTTTCTTACCAGATACTTCACATTTGATGAGTATGATAACTGAGTCTGTTTTCCATACAACACAGAACATTCCAAACGACTTAATATGGTATAGGATACATTCATCATGAAAAGCATCAAATAATTTATAAGAGAAAAGTGAGGAAAAGACACTATGCATCTCTTCCACAACTTCACAGTATGTGACTCTACCTCTGTTTTCTTAGGAAAAGGTACAAAAACAGCTTAGGGTGCATGGACCTGTTACACTGATGTGACTCTTGCCTTTACCTACATGTCGATCAACCCGTATGCCAAAGTAAAAACAGATTCTCCATACTTCCAACTTCTGGAATATTTCATAGTTATCTTGTATGATAAGACCAGAGACCTGAAACATGTTAATGAAGCAAGGAATGTGTTGTACTACCAGACAAGAAAGACAATGGAAACCATTCCACCTGCCCAGGAAGCTCTACTGCAGCACTCAAAATGTACCCACTTCAGATGAGTGGGTTTTATTTCTGATAAAGACAGCCAGAGCTGGGTTCTTGTGTAGAATACCATACCTTTGGCTTCCAAAGCCTTGAGCAAATATGCATGCATGCAAAAGTCTGAATATGCCATGACTAAACTATATTCTTTGTTTCCAAGGAAATATTTAATGAATAAATTGAATACCTTATAATTTGTCCTTTTAAAGACGATCTAGAACAGAATGATACCATTGCGAAAAGATCACAATAGACATTGCAGATTTTTTCTCTCAATAATGCATCTGTATATTTTGTTCCTTTTATAAAATTAATCCATCTAGTGATATTTTGAAGATATAACTGCTTTTATTACTATTACTAATTAAAAATGTATGTTAGACTAAAAAATTGCAAGCTTAGGTGGCATGGGTGCAGAGATATTTGATACTAATAGTTATGATACATTTTGTTTCTCCTGTCCATAAATATTTGACAAGAATTTGTCCTCACCTCATTATGTTTACAAGTGATATCAACCAAAAGCTACTCCTTACAAAAGGATATCACAGTAATTCATTGACTAGACATATAGGGCTATTAAAAACATCATGAGATTTTGCCTGGCCAGGTGATTCCAATTATGATGGCTCCTGGCCATTAAAGACTTGAGACATGCACATCAGCACTCCATGCCTCCTGGCCTTTAAAGACTTGAAACTTGCACATCAGCACTACATGCCTCATGGCCATTAAAGACTTGATACTTACACATCATCACTCCATGCCTCCTGGCCATTAAAGACTTGAGACTTATACATCATCACTCATACTTACACATCATCACTCCATGCCTCCTGGCCATTAAAGACTTGAGACTTACACATCATCACTCCATGCCTCCTGGCCATTAAAGACTTGAGACTTATACATCATCACTCATACTTACACATCATCACTCCATGCCTCCTGACCATTAAAGACTTGAGACTTACACATCATCACTCCATGCCTCCTGGCCATTAAAGACTTGAGACTTACACATCATCACTCCATGCCTCCTGGCCTTTAAAGACTTGAGACTTAAACATCATCACTCCATGCCTCCTGGCCTTTAAAGACTTGAGACTTAAACATCATCACTCCATGCCTTCTGGTGATTAAAGACTTGAGACATTCACATCATCACTCCATGCCTCCTGACCATTACAGACTTGAGACTTACACATCAGCACTCCATGCCTCCTGGCCTTTAAAGACTTGAGACTTACACATCATCACTCCATGCCTCCTGGCCATTAAAGACTTGAGACTTACACATCATCACTCCATGCCTCCTGGCCATTAAAGACTTGAGACTTACACATCATCACTCCATGCCTCCTGGCCATTAAAGACTTGAGACTTACACATCATCACTCAATGCCTCCTGGCCATTAAAGACTTGAGACTTACACATCATCACTCCATGCCTCCTGGCCATTAAAGACTTGATACTTACACATCATCACTGCATGCCTCCTGGCCATTAAAGACTTGAGACTTACACATCATCACTCTATGCCTCCTGACCATTAAAGACTTGAGACTTAAACATCATCACTCCATGCCTCCTGACCATTAAAGACTTGAGACTTAAACATCACCACTCTATGCCTCCTGACCATTAAAGACTTGAGACTTAAACATCATCACTCTATGCCTCCTAGCCATTAAAGACTTGAGACTTACACATCAGCACTACATGCCTCCTGGCCATTAAAGACTTGAGACTTACACATCATCACTCCATGCCTCCTGGCCATTAAAGACTTGAGACTTGCACATCAGCACTACATGCCTCATGGCCATTAAAGACTTGAGACTTGCACATCAGCACTACATGCCTTCCGGTCATTGCTTTGAGTGTATTCGGAAATTAACTACACCAGTAAGTTACTTGAGTCATAACTTTCATGTATTGTCAGATATAATATGTGATGATGTGTAATGTATAAGAATTTGTCACTCACATAATTATTGTGTACTAAAGATACTACACTACTGTCATCTTTTGTATATACAGGGTACAGGTATATGAACTCAATGTAGTCCAAATGGAAAAGTGTCCCTTTCCTTGTCTGCCATAGACACAGTGCAGTACACACCTGGGAGGGCAGGATGTAGTCCAGTGGTAAAGTGTCCCTTTCCTTGTCTGCCATAGACACAGTGCAGTACACACCTGGGAGGGCAGGGTGTAGTCCAGTGGTAAAGTGTCCCTTTCCTTGTCTGACATAGACACAGTGCAGTACACACCTGGGAGGGCAGGGTGTAGTCCAGTGGTAAAGTGTCCCTTTCCTTGTCTGACATAGACACAGTGCAGTACACACCTGGGAGGGCAGGGTGTAGTCCAGTGGTAAAGTGTCCCTTTCCTTGTCTGACATAGACACAGTGCAGTACACACCTGGGAGGGCAGGGTGTAGTCCAGTGGTAAAGTGTCCCTTTCCTTGTCTGACATAGACACAGTGCAGTACACACCTGGGAGGGCAGGATGTAGTCCAGTGGTAAAGTGTCCCTTTCCTTGTCTGACATAGACACAGTGCAGTACACACCTGGGAGGGCAGGATGTAGTCCAGTGGTAAAGTGTCCCTTTCCTTGTCTGCCATAGACACAGTGCAGTACACACCTGGGAGGGCAGGGTGTAGTCCAGTGGTAAAGTGTCCCTTTCCTTGTCTGACATAGACACAGTGCAGTACACACCTGGGAGGGCAGGGTGTAGTCCAGTGGTAAAGTGTCCCTTTCCTTGTCTGACATAGACACAGTGCAGTACACACCTGGGAGGGCAGGGTGTAGTCCAGTGGTAAAGTGTCCCTTTCCTTGTCTGACATAGACACAGTGCAGTACACACCTGGGAGGGCAGGGTGTAGTCCAGTGGTAAAGTGTCCCTTTCCTTGTCTGACATAGACACAGTGCAGTACACACCTGGGAGGGCAGGATGTAGTCCAGTGGTAAAGTGTCCCTTTCCTTGTCTGACATAGACACAGTGCAGTACACACCTGGGAGGGCAGGATGTAGTCCAGTGGTAAAGTGTCCCTTTCCTTGTCTGACATAGACACAGTGCAGTACACACCTGGGAGGGCAGGGTGTAGTCCAGTGGTAAAGTGTCCCTTTCCTTGTCTGACATAGACACAGTGCAGTACACACCTGGGAGGGCAGGAAGTAGTCCAGTGGTAAAGTGTCCCTTTCCTTGTCTGACATAGACACAGTGCAGTACACACCTGGGAGGGCAGGATGTAGTCCAGTGGTAAAGTGTCCCTTTCCTTGGCTGACACAGACACAGTGCAGTACACACCTGGGAGGGCAGGATGTAGTCCAGTGGTAAAGTGTCCCTTTCCTTGTCTGACATAGACACAGTGCAGTACACACCTGGGAGGGCAGGATGTAGTCCAGTGGTAAAGTGTCCCTTTCCTTGTCTGACATAGACACAGTGCAGTACACACCTGGGAGGGCAGGATGTAGTCCAGTGGTAAAGTGTCCCTTTCCTTGTCTGACATAGACACAGTGCAGTACACACCTGGGAGGGCAGGATGTAGTCCAGTGGTAAAGTGTCCCTTTCCTTGTCTGCCATAGACACAGTGCAGTACACACCTGGGAGGGCAGGGTGTAGTCCAGTGGTAAAGTGTCCCTTTCCTTGTCTGACATAGACACAGTGCAGTACACACCTGGGAGGGCAGGAAGTAGTCCAGTGGTAAAGTGTCCCTTTCCTTGTCTGACATAGACACAGTGCAGTACACACCTGGGAGGGCAGGATGTAGTCCAGTGGTAAAGTGTCCCTTTCCTTGTCTGACATAGACACAGTGCAGTACACACCTGGGAGGGCAGGGTGTAGTCCAGTGGTAAAGTGTCCCTTTCCTTGTCTGACATAGACACAGTGCAGTACACACCTGGGAGGGCAGGATGTAGTCCAGTGGTAAAGTGTCCCTTTCCTTGTCTGACATAAACACAGTGCAGTACACACCTGGGAGGGCAGGAAATAGTCCAGTGGTAAAGTGTCCCTTTCCTTTTCTGACATAGACACAGTGCAGTACACACCTGGGCAGGCAGGATGTAGCCCAGTGGTAAAGTGTCCCTTTCCTTGTCTGACATAGACACAGTGCACGACACAGTGCAGTACACACCTGGGAGGGCAGGATGTAGTCCAGTGGTAAAGTGTCCCTTTCCTTGTCTGACATAGACACAGTGCAGTACACACCTGGGAGGGCAGGGTGTAGTCCAGTGGTAAAGTGTCCCTTTCCTTGTCTGACATAGACACAGTGCAGTACACACCTGGGAGGGCAGGTTGTAGTCCAGTGGTAAAGTGTCCCTTTCCTTGTCTGACATAGACACAGTGCAGTACACACCTGGGCAGGCAGGATGTAGCCCAGTGGTAAAGTGTCCCTTTCCTTGTCTGACATAGACACAGTGCACGACACAGTGCAGTACACACCTGGGAGGGCAGGATGTAGTCCAGTGGTAAAGAGCTCAACTGATGCGTGGTCAGTCTAGGATTGATCCCCATCGGTTGTCCCATTAGGTTATTTCTTGTTCTAGCCAGTGCATCATGACTGGTATATATCAGATTTCTGTGGGATGGTGCATACAAAAGGTCCCTTAGTACTAATGTCAAAATTACCAAATGTTGATTCAATAGCTGATGATTAATAAATCAATGTGCTCTAATGATGTCGTTAAACAAAAACAAAGTTTAAACTTTGTCGTATTTTTAAAATAATAAAATTATTTATATATTTATACAGACAGGCAATGAGTTTCCTAATAGTGACTATCTACCAGCTAGTAACACAGAATATCAATGAAATAAATTGCAAGATTATATGACTGACGTACATGTACTAAACAAATATTTTGGTAAAGTTAAACCTATGGTATGGCAAATACACATGTAGGTGACAAATTTGAGTCAAGATGAGCACATCTGAACCCCCCCCCGAAATTTGGTATTTACGGGTCTTATGTTGAATCCAAATGTAAATGGAAGCAAAATAATTTTAAAACTGACATATTTTGCATATTATTACCAGAATACCCCTCCCCCCAAAAAAAACCCACCCCAACAAATTGCAACTTTGAGCTAATAGCATTGCCCAAATCATCTGTTTCAATGTAAATTTGGATCCGGTTAATTTATTTCAAAACCAAATTTCATACTTTTCATTAAGACGTGCACATCTTTTTCATCTACCCACCCTATTACTGTATTTGTATTTATGGTCATTTATATTTTTGTTTACATTTATTTCTTGGAAAATGTTCAAAACAGATCCTGATTAAATGGGTGCACATTACAATCAGCTGATAGAGATTTCTAATCACCAGTGACACTCTGTGTTATCTGACAAACTATATTTATAATTTGGTGATACAATTAAGTGTGAGTAGGGTATATATGATAAAACCTACTTGTACATTATTTGGCTTACAGCATAAATAGTTTAGCTTAATATGTTGTATAATTATAAAATACTTTTGTTATTTTTAATTGGTACATACAACAAATATTCAGACACCCATGTCATACATACAGAAAACATTCAGACACTCCGCATGTAGTACATACAGCAAACATTCAGACACCCCACATGTAGTACATACAGCAAACATTCAGACATCCCTACCATGCATGTAGTACATACAGCAAACATTCAGACACTCCGCATGTAGTACATACAGCAAACATTCAGACACCCCACATGTAGTACATACAGCAAAAATTCAGACACCATGCATGTAGTACATACAGCAAACATTCAGACACCCCACATGTTGTACATACAGCAAACATTCAGACACCCCGCATGTAGTACATACAGCAAACATTCAGACACCCCGCATGTAGTACATACAGCAAACATTCAGACACCCCACATGTAGTACATACAGCAAACATTCAGACATCCCTACCATGCATGTAGTACATATAGCAAACATTCAGACATCTCTACCATGCATGTAGTACATACAGCAAACATTCAGACACCCATACCACACATGTAGTACATATAACAAACATTCAGACATCCCTACCATGCACGTAAGTACATACAACAAACATTCAGACACCCCTACCATGCATGTAGTACATACAGCAAACATTCAGACACCCCTACCATGCACGTAGTACATACAACAAACATTCAGACACCCCTACCATGCATGTAGTACATACAGCAAACATTCAGACATCTCTACTATGCATGTAGAACACAGAACAAACATTCAGACATCCCTACCATGCATGTAGTACATACAGCAAACATTCAGACATCCCTACTGTGCAGGTAGTATATACAGCATACATTCAGACACCCATACCACACATGTAGTACATGCAGCAAACATTCAGACCAGACATCCCTACTGTGCATGTAGTTCATACAACAAACATTCAGACACCCTTACCACACATGTAGTACATATAACAAACATTCAGACACCCTTACCATGCATGTAGTACATATAACAAACATTCAGACACCCATACCATGTATGTAGTACACACAGCAAACATTCAGACATCCCTACCATGCACGTAAGTACATACAACAAACATTCAGACACCCCTACCATGCATGTAGTACATACAGCAAACATTCAGACATCTCTACCATGCATGTAGAACACAGAACAAACATTCAAACATCCCTACCATGCATGTAGTACATATAGCAAATATTCAGTCACCCATACCAAGCATGTAGTACATACAGCAAACATTCAGACATCCATACCAAGCATGTAGTACATACAGTAAACATTCAGACATCCATACCAAGCATGTAGTACATACAGCAAACATTCAGACATCCCTACTGTGTATGTAGTACATACAACAAACATTCAGACACCCCTACCATGCATGTAGTACATACAACAAACATTCAGACACCCCTACCATGCATGTAGTACATACAGCAAACATTCAGACATCTCTACTATGCATGTAGAACACAGAACAAACATTCAGACATCTCTACCATGCATGTAGTACATACAGCAAACATTCAGACATCCCTACTGTGCAGGTAGTACATACAGCATACATTCAGACACCCATACCAAGCATGTAGTACATGCAGCAAACATTCAGACATCCCTACTGTGTATGTAGTTCATACAACAAACATTCAGACACCCTTACCACACATGTAGTACATATAACAAACATTCAGACACCCTTACCATGCATGTAGTACATATAACAAACATTCAGACACCCATACCATGTATGTAGTACACACAGCAAACATTCAGACATCCCTACCATGCACGTAAGTACATACAACAAACATTCAGACACCCCTACCATGCATGTAGTACATACAGCAAACATTCAGACATCTCTACCATGCATGTAGAACACAGAACAAACATTCAAACATCCCTACCATGCATGTAGTACATATAGCAAATATTCAGTCACCCATACCATGCATGTAGTACATACAGCAAACATTCAGACATCCATACCAAGCATGTAGTACATACAGTAAACATTCAGACATCCATACCAAGCATGTAGTACATACAGCAAACATTCAGACATCCCTACTGTGTATGTAGTACATACAGCAAACATTCAGACATCCATACCAAGCATGTAGTACATACAGCAAACATTCAGACATCCCTACTGTGTATGTAGTACATACAACAAACATTCAGACATCCATACCATGCATGTAGTACATACAACAAACATTCAGACATCCCTACTGTGTATGTAGTACATACAACAAACATTCAGACATCCATACCAAGCATGTAGTACATACAGCAAACATTCAGACATCCCTACTGTGTATGTAGTACATACAACAAACATTCAGACATCCATACCATGCATGTAGTACATACAGCAAACATTCAGACACCCATACCAAGCATGTAGTACATACAGCAAACATTCAGACATCCATACCAAGCATGTAGTACATACAGCAAACATTCAGACACCCTTACCACACATGTAGTACATATAACAAACATTCAGACACCCTTACCATGCATGTAGTACATATAACAAACATTCAGACACCCATACCATGTATGTAGTACACACAGCAAACATTCAGACATCCCTACCATGCACGTAAGTACATACAACAAACATTCAGACACCCCTACCATGCATGTAGTACATACAGCAAACATTCAGACATCTCTACCATGCATGTAGAACACAGAACAAACATTCAAACATCCCTACCATGCATGTAGTACATATAGCAAATATTCAGACATCCATACCAAGCATGTAGTACATACAGCAAACATTCAGACATCCCTACTGTGTATGTAGTACATACAACAAACATTCAGACATCCATACCATGCATGTAGTACATACAACAAACATTCAGACATCCCTACTGTGTATGTAGTACATACAACAAACATTCAGACATCCATACCAAGCATGTAGTACATACAGCAAACATTCAGACATCCCTACTGTGTATGTAGTACATACAACAAACATTCAGACATCCATACCATGCATGTAGTACATACAGCAAACATTCAGACACCCATACCAAGCATGTAGTACATACAGCAAACATTCAGACATCCATACCAAGCATGTAGTACATACAGCAAACATTCAGACACCCTTACCACACATGTAGTACATATAACAAACATTCAGACACCCTTACCATGCATGTAGTACATATAACAAACATTCAGACACCCATACCATGTATGTAGTACACACAGCAAACATTCAGACATCCCTACCATGCACGTAAGTACATACAACAAACATTCAGACACCCCTACCATGCATGTAGTACATACAGCAAACATTCAGACATCTCTACCATGCATGTAGAACACAGAACAAACATTCAAACATCCCTACCATGCATGTAGTACATATAGCAAATATTCAGTCACCCATACCATGCATGTAGTACATACAGCAAACATTCAGACATCCATACCAAGCATGTAGTACATACAGTAAACATTCAGACATCCATACCAAGCATGTAGTACATACAGCAAACATTCAGACATCCATACCAAGCATGTAGTACATACAGCAAACATTCAGACATCCCTACTGTGTATGTAGTACATACAACAAACATTCAGACATCCATACCATGCATGTAGTACATACAACAAACATTCAGACACCCATACCAAGCATGTAGAACACAGAACAAACATTCAGACACCCATACTATGCATGTAGTACATGTAGAACACACAACACATATATATCCTGCAATCACTGTATACATTGGCAAGATATGATGTTTAGATAAATCTCTATATTTTCGGTCACCGACCAAAAATATAGGTCACGTGACATAACCCCGACTCAACTAGAGTATTTTAGACTAGATTTTCAATAAACATACTCGTTAAATCATTTGTTTAAGTACCGGATACAGCAAATACAAATAACTTTTAGTTTTATGATAACAATACAAAACTTGTATATTTATTTATGAATTAGAGTTTAGAAACTCTTTTTTTTAATGTGACAGAATGTAGCTAGCGACTTACAAAATATGATGTCATGTATCTTGTATGACGTCATACGGCAAAAGCCTCGCTATGTTAATGATACTCTATTTGTGTACACAAAAATGGAATAAATAATGATTTTCCGGCTATTTCTGTAGGATTGCAGGATAAAAGAAATAACTGGTTACTGTCTTAAGACATTGACTTTATCCTGCTGACCGGCCTCGGTGGCGTCGTGGTTAGGCCATCGGTCTACAGGCTGGTAGGTACTGGGTTCGGATCCCAGTCGAGGCATGGGATTTTTAATCCAGATACCGGCCCAAACCCTGAGTGAGTGCTCCGCAAGGCTCAATGGGTAGGTGTAAACCACTTGCACTGACCAGTGATCCATAACTGGTTCAACAAAGGCCATGGTTTGTGCTATCCTGCCTGTGGGAAGCGCAAATAAAAGATCCCTTGCTGCCTGTCATAAAAAGAGTAGCCTATGTGGCGACAGCGGGTTTCCTCTAAAAAACAGTGTCAGAATGACCATATGTTTGACGTCCAATAGCCGATGATAAGATAAAAAATCAATGTGCTCTAGTGGCGTCGTTAAATAAAACAAACTTTACTTTTTATCCTGCTGAGGTCGAATGGCGAATGCAGATTGGCAGAACCTTGTTGCATTCACTATTCTAACCTTCACAGGATAAAACTGATACTTTAAGACAGTAACCAGTTATTCCCTATATATAATTATGCATATTAAAAAGTGGTACTTAATTTTTCATGGGACAAACATTCAAAGTATGAGTAAAGTGTGTATGTTATATACTGGTACCGGAATACCAAGAAAGGAAAGGACAAATAATGCAGTCCTGTGAGTTGGAACCCCTTTCTGAAATATGAAGTCAGCACTTTCTAGTGCTATATAAAACCTGTGACTTAACTAATGTGCTATCTTAACTGGTATATTATTAGCATTAAACTTGAATCGTATGTATCAATTTTATGTGTTCCTTAAATTGTTGTGAGTAGTATAGCTACTATAAATATGTATTAATGGATGCAGTTATTATTTACCTACGATAGGAGATTGTATGATGTTTATTTGTTTTCCTATTATATTACATACAGGTTAAGTTCTAAATTAAATAAGTCGTATTACAGATTTGCTGTATTTATAGTACACATCATCAAGATCAGCATACAGAAACTAGCCTTCAGCTGAACAATAAGTATTAGCAACACAAATAATCAGCACTTTAAATAGTATGTAGATTAATAATAAAATATTCGAACTATCAATTATTTTTATTTTAAATGATTGCTACAGTAAAAAAAATGTCAACTACAAAGTGCCAAAATAGACAATGAATGACCCTCCCTGACTTTTTGCCAATACAACTTTTGTTCATTTTATCTATGAGAAATTATGGCAAGTTATTGCTATTAATGTCTGTAGTGTTGTGGAATATGGTAAATGTCACTATAAGAAAAATTGTTTTTGTTTAGTTTGCCCTTATTGACTTGATAAACGTTATTCCACCCAGTATGTTATGCACTGCATGCGTGAATGTAGAAAAACACACCATGTATGTGGAACTTATTTTAAAACCCATGAGTGAGGCAGACGGGCATTTTAATGAATTACTTTAACAAAAAAAGTCTGTTTTATTTAACACCACCACTAGAACATATTGATTTATTAGTTATTGACTGTTACATGTCAAACTTTTGGTAATTCTGACAGTCTAAGAGAAAAAAAACACAATTCCCATTGGTACATGTAGCAAAGGATTTTTTATATGCACCATCCCACAGACAGGATAGCACACACCACAGCTTTTGATATATATATATATACCGGTACCATTTATGGTGCACTGGCTGGAACGAGAAATAGCTCATTGGATCCACTGATGTCCCACCCCCTTAATTAGTTTAACAATTAATTCAGAATTAAAACTGGTCATATTTTTTTCAGATTTTTAAACATGAACTTAAAGGTATGACTAAGATGAAAATAAATTTGGTGGATTGGTGGCATATCAAACAATGATATCCAGTTTTAGGACTAATATTAATTTAGTTGAACACTTACTTTATATTCATCACAATGGAATAAAACTAAATAAGTTGGTATTATTTCCGTAAGTATTTTTCCAACACACCCAGAATTACCGTAATTTCACGTGTATAGCCCACGGGCTATATGTGTTAAAACATTGAAAATTGTTCCCTGAGGCTTATCTACTGCTGCGTGTTATACAATAATTTTTGTTTATTCAATAACCATTTATTGCCAAATGCGGTGTTGAGACAAAATAAAAAACAAAAGCATGGTATGGTAATGCGGGCTATGTGTCGGAGCGGGCTATCTGATCATCTTTTTTACACAATAACCATTTATTACCTAATGCGGCTTATCCAGTGCAGCGGGCTATATGCGTGAAATTACGGTAAGAATATAATTTTCAGTATTGGTTTAGTGTAAGAGGAAACCAACTGCACCTTAATACTCTGCTAGCCTTGGTGTTGTCGTGGTTAAGCCATTGGACATAAGGCTGGTGGGTACTGTGTTCGCAGCCCGGTACCGACTCCCACCCAGAGCGAGTTTTAACGACTCAGTGGACATACGGCTGGTAGGTACTGGGTTCGCAGCCCGGTACCGACTCCCACCCAGAGCGAGTTTTAACGACTCAGTGGACATAAGTCTGGTAGGTACAGGGTTCGCAGCCCGGTACCGACTCCCACCCAGAGCGAGTTTTAACGACTCAGTGGGTAGGTTTAAGACCACTACACCCCCTTCTCTCTCACTAACTACTAACAACTAACCCATTGTCCAGGACAGACAGCCAGATAGCTGAGGTGTGTGCCCAGGACAGCGTGCTTGAACCGTAATTAGATGTAAGCACGAAAATAAGTTAAAATGAATTAATATTCTGCCATCCATTATGCCCAGTGAAGGTTCAAGTGTGCTATCCTGGGTGCTCATTTTAGCTATCTGGGCTGTCTGTCCAGGACAGTGGGAATTTTAATGGTTTGTGGTTAGTCAGAGAGAAGTTGGTGTATTAATTGGTCTGGCACTGAGCCATTCAAACTCACTCTGGGTTGGAGCAGGTACCGGGGTGCAAACCCTGAACCTATTAGCCTGACTGCTGGTCGACAGCTCAACCTCTGCACAAGCAAGACTGGTTTGATGTACCATGCTCTGTGCAATTATCTTCATCCTATGTCTGCATGGGCTGATTAGTCGTGTAATGGGGGCAGTTCAGTGAGTGATAAGCTATCAGGTAATGTGTAAGCTACACTGTCTCCAGATACGCTATTGTTTTACCTGGGACTGTGTCATTGGTCACTGGCTAATCTGCTTCACCTGGCTTACCTGATATTTACCAGTGTGCCTGTCACCTACCTGTGCTCATCTAGCTGTTACATATTTTTCTTCCTATCTTGAAGGTTCTGTTATTCGTAGTGACATATTGGTACTAATTAATGCAACAAAAGTTGCAAACATGTTGTCATGGCTTTACTGTTTTGCTGCAAAGGCAGGAGATTCAAGTTCATTTATAGTGTCAATCAAGAGACTGAACAACCTGGTAAGTCAGCATAATTTATTTCATAAAAGAGAAGAAGGGAGATCATATTTTTAAATTATCTCCTCTTGAGAACTCTTTGATTTAAAAAAATAATTTTTTTAAGAATGTCAAGGAAAAGTTAAAGTTTGTTTTTGTTGTTGAACAACACCATTTGTGAACATTGGTTATACATGTAATTAATAATATTATCAATTATAGGAATCATGAGTCTTCAGAGAAAACCTGCTGTATTTTTATCTTTTATATACACTTACCAGAGACGGGACAGCACATACTATAACTTTTGATATCAGTCAAGTACTAGTTGGGATGAGAAAACCCCAATGGGTCTGCCAAGGTTTGATCCTATGACTACAAAACTTCAGGCGAGCACTCTATCTACTGAACTAAATCCCATCTTGAATGTGCTCAGTTTGTTCTGTGTCCCTGCTTTTATAATATTATCTATTCTGAAACACTTTCATTTGAATCCCATGTTAATTAATTAAAGTTATCAGCTATTTCTGTATTTAGGGCTTCACTTTGACTATTTTTCTTGCATACTGTATACTGTAGGCTGTATCTATAAATAATCGGTTTAATGTTAATGTCATTTGAAACTGGGGTTAAGTTTATCTATTTGTTGTTAGCTCATGATTCTATTAAGTGGTGGTTTTCATATTCGATATGAATGAACACAAAGTGATGCATATTCCTAAAAATGTGGCATCTAGAATAAGGTAGAAATTTGTTAACAAATTCCTGTGTTTTTCTATTAATTTTTGTTTTAACTGTTGTGCACTTTTCTGGATTTATTTATTTTCATTATTCAGTATATATAACATTTATTGTTTTGCTATTCTGTTTGTAATTTCAACTTTGTTCTACCTAAAAAAAAACCCAACAAAAACCCCAACAACCAAAATGCCTTCATTTACTAGTATTTTAAAAAAGGTTAATGAAAAAATATGTGGGACACATTATTAACCCAGAAAAATTAATAGGGGAAAGTATCAGGTTTCTTCTTAGATTTAATATGAAAAATGACCAAATATTTGACATCTATTTGCTGATGATTAATAAATTACTGTGCTCTAAAACCAAAACAGACTTTAAACTTTAATAATCAAAACCGTAATAATTTAACATACTCTTTGTAACTTGACGGACAAACATTTACAGTGATGTACATGTAGTTTGGACATGTGCATATAATAAATACATATAATTGATTTATTTGTTTCATACTGGTTTATGGTACATAAATTATTTTAGTTGATAATAATAATTTTTAAAAGGTGATATAATATAAATATACTGACAGTCATCTTGCCATCATTCCAATGTAGCCAGATCTAACCTGAATTAAAGCCAGACACCTTTGTTTTCAGTTTATTTATCATTAACTACATGTACATCCATTCCTAATCACCCAAAACTACCATTTGTTCACTTCACAGTGTTGGTGTTTCCACATGTGAAATTAAGTGAAGTCATTTTACTTTGAAGGTGAGAGTAATTTATGATGTAATTACCCATGGGAAATGAATGACCTTGGTGTACAGAAAAAAAAATCATCGAAAACTATGTTCATGAAATTTTGCGTGACTTTTCTGTGTTGTCAAGTAATAAAAAAGGTGACACTTGGAAAAAACTTAAACAAAGGTTTTTAAGACAAAGTGCACACTACGACAACAACAGGCGAGCTGTTTAATTGTTGACTTCTTGTGAGGAGAAAATTTAAATGGCTGGACCTGGCCGTCACCATGGTGATGTCATACGACTGGCAAACTCACCAAGACATTCTGAAGGTTGCAACAAACATTGAGACAAGTGTCTGGCACGCTTAATAAACACAGAGGAAAGTGCAAAAAATGCTCGAAAGAGAGAGAAACGATTCTAGTCAGTATTTCAAACAATAGTATCGCTAATGCATGCATGGACAGGGAACTTACTTACCGAGATACACATGTGTTTAAAAGTTGTGTTTTGTGTTTTGCTATTTCCACAAGGAAGCGGTTTCACTGATTTCACTTCACTATTAGCCGGAAGACTGAACATACCTTACATACTGTTTTCTGTATTGCACCTGTGCAAATTCATGTACAAAGATGTAAAATGTGTTTGTGTGTCTGCATATGGATGCAGTAAAGAACATTTTGGAGTCTCTTTAATAGCAGATTGTATGTGATGGTCGGCATCTGGGATATTAATACATACCATGTAATAATGTGAGTGAGGCAGATAGTCATTTCATTAATGCGTCATTTTTATTCTCAAATATATATATGTAAGTGATTTTATTCATGGTTTTTTTATTGCAAAAGAAATAATGTAAGATGTTAAGGATTTAATTTCTGTATTATATACACACTTTTAGTTCACGTCATGCTTGTAATGGTAAAACAGTTTACTGCCTTAATGAAGTTGAAAGCTGAGATATAGGTGTCGTCCAGCATCAGTGACAAAATATGATACTTAACTTTTGCATTTAGCTTTATATTAAATTTTTGGAAAGAGTTCGACCCGTACCACTCTATATCAAAGGCTCTAAAAACTAACCCTAACCCTAACCCTATCCCTAAAACTACTCTAACCATTAAAAAGGGGAGTATGGGTTGAACTTATGCCAAATTTTTGTATTTAGCTTCGTTTATAAACTTGGTTTATACATTGCACTTTATATGTCACTCACATAAATCTTATTTTGTGTACCCTATTTTTCATTTGCACATTAAATTTAGGACATCATTTACATGGGCATAACAGGTTACACACAAAGAAAGTGTCTTATCTGAATTGTTTTGCAGATTTTCAATTCTCAGAGGCATGGAAGATTAAAATGTATCAAATTAAATTTTTAATTAATTAATAAATCATTTTTAAAGATATATATTTTAGAAAATTAATAATCAAAATAATTTAAAGGGCAATCTGAAAGTTTCATGATCAGAAATATTTATAAATTAGTTTTTCTTGTGAAATATAAACATTACACCTCGAGTTACATGCCCACAAAACATTACATCCAAATAATTTTATTTACTGGGTTTTTTTTTAATATATAAAATTTGTGTTACATATATTGCAAAATCTGACCAATATGACATCACGGTTTGAATTTGAATAATGACAAAGAACTGGCTGCTGTTTTAATGGATATAAAATGAAGATTTTCCATTAATTACTGTATATATATTTTTTCACATGGATTCACTGTTTACAGCAAGTGGCAACACATCACAAGTTTGATATTCTTCTCTTAGTTATGAGGGATAGATTAATTTGCATGACAAGCACATTTTAAGATGGATATTCATACATATGCACAAATATGAGTAACACTAAATCAGTTTATTGTGAGTGAGGCATTTAATTCGATGGAAATCTTTTCTTTCAGAAAAATGTACCCGTATGTGTAATTTTACCTTGTGGATTTCAGTAGTCAGTAGAATACCCGAGTATGGGAAAACTTGCTTTATTTGTAGAAAGAAGCTTTGTAGCAAGAACACCATGACTGATGACCGTCCAAGTTTTAAAGAATATCCTCAATAACACCATCTAGAATATTTCAGTTTAATGGCTGACAAACTGAAGTATGTGGTGTTAAAACTTGCATTACATACAATGATGAGTGTTTTCTACTTTCTCTTTGCCAGGTCACGAGATCCCGTACACCATAAAGCAGAACCATGTTGGGTCTGGGGGCGATGGTGAGGGACAGATGGGCTCTGAGATGGAGGCCAATAACAACACCAATTCAAAGTGCGACTTCTTCCTCAAGCACAAGAAGTCCACCAACAAGCGTGGCCAAGGTAATAATGGGCTTATAATTAAACCACCATTCTAATTCAGTCTGCATATAATGTAAAGTGGTTAAGCAAATTAATTTTTTCAGCTTTGAAGAGTGGTAATGTATGAGATTTCTCTAGAACCTATTTAGATATTCTGTCACCAGACTATGATGTTCAAAAGTGACTGTCTAATGTCAAATGCGTTAAAACAATACTGTAAATAGTAGTAAATGTTGATTATACATATGTTTGGTCACCAGTTAAGGCAATAAGTGTTTAGAACAAGTGAAATTAGATATAATGGTTGACATATTAACAATTATATTACACATGCAAAGTATTATGTTATTTGTGTGTTATTTGTGTGCACAATAATTATTTTGTATAAATTTCATCTAGTTCAGCAACTAAATGCTATCTATAATTTAGTTTCATGTGCATGAAGAGTTTAAAAAACATATATAAGAATGCTATTAAAATATTTACACAAGACTGTTTTTTCTTACCTGATCAAGATTCCCAAGCTATGATGTGTATTAACTCAAACACTTGTCTAGAAATGTAAAAAATGTATTAAAAAACTTACTCCTGAAACCACAAAATAGGATAGTATATTCATATACTGGTCATATATGACTTATAGAGCATAGATTGAGAGTTATTGCAGTTATATATCCTCCATTAGTTGTTTAGACCAGAGCTCAAAGTGGACAAGGCCATGATCTGACTATTGTGTTGAAGGAAGGTCTGCATGATGCTGGCTGATTATCATTGTGGGCATGTGTTATCTTCCTAAACGAGAAAATGTCTGCAAGCCTATGAAAATGACACAGGTTGATATAATACTGAGCAGTGATGCTATTCCTTCAATGAGGACCAAGCTCATGAAACAACATGGGTCCTAGTGTTTGACCCCCACTTGGCCAACCCATGGTGTTGTCCTTCATCACAGTTATGAGCATCATGCTCTTTTGACCATAGCAGCTCTTGTCGGTGAACAGAATAGTCTGCCATTGCTGCCAGTTTCAGTAGATGTGTTTCCAAATCCTCACATGCACCATACTGAAAGATGTTTGCAAGACGGAACTTTTTTTTAAATGCAGCCTGACATCTTGGTGGCTACAAAATGTTGTTAAAGCTAGCATTAGTCTAGTCCATTGATGGGTGGATATTAAAAGCTGCTGCCTGTTAGTTGTCCCTGCAGTTGGGTCACCCCACAGCTCTCTCTAGCTCTCTAGCTCTCTAGCTCTCTCTCTCTCTCTCTCTCTCTCTCTCTCTCTCTCTCTCTCTCTCTCTCTCTCTCTCTCTCTCTCTGTGTGTCTCTTTCTCTGTGTCTGTTTCTGTTTCTCTCTATGTCTCTCTCTCTCTGTCTCTCTCTCTGTCTGTCTGTCTCTCTCTCTGTCTGTCTGTCTGTCTCTCTCTCTGTCTCTCTCTCTCTGTCTCTCTGTCTGTCTCTCTCTTTCTCTGTCTGTCTGTCTCTGTCTGTCTGTCTGTCTCTCTCTCTCTGTCTCTCTCTCTGTCTCTCTGTCTGTCTCTCTCTTTCTCTGTCTCTCTCTTTCTGTCTGTCTGTCTGTCTGTCTGTCTGTCTGTCTGTCTGTCTCTCTCTCTCTCTCTCTCTCTCTCTCTCTCTCTCTCTCTCTCTCTCTCGCTCTCTCTCTCTCATTCTCTCACTCACTCACTGTACAGGAGTCTATCTCGACATGATGACTGTCTAAAATGGGATTGGTGGCATTATAATAAAATATAGCACTGATGTGATAAAATCTTTTTTTGTGAGGACCAAGGTTTAAAACCATTTACATTCGAGGTGAAATGGTTAAGTAATTCAACAACATTCTGAAAAACATGAGTTATTACAATTTAGTCTTGAGTTATAAATGTACATCCATACCGATGTATTTAGAAATCATATTGCCTTCAGCTAGGCCAGCAGGTTTTTTTTAGCCCCATTGACCTATATTATATATTGTGATCCATTTTTGTGTTGTCATGCATAAGTGTTTCACATTTTCAACTTCTTCCCCAAAACTACTTGACCAGTTCCAACCATATTTTGTGGGAAGCTTCCTTGGTGCATGGAGAGACAAAGGTTTTGAATTTGGTCTTTCTAACCCCCAGGGACCTGAGGGGCAGGGCCCAAAAGGGAAAAATGAAAACAATTAAATAAATCTTTTCTGCATTCAGAAATGCTACAACTGAATAATTTTCATATATGTAAAGGTTCATAGATGCTTTATCTAGTTTGTTAATGTCATTAATGTTGTCCGTGTTTGTCCCTGGAGAGTGGGTGAAGTTTACTATTGTTACATTTAAACTATATTGTATTATTTTTTCAACTTGTTCTGTTGTTCATAACCACGTGACCAATTCCAACCAAACTTTGTGGGAAGCTTCCTTGGCACACATGGAGAAACAAATTTGTGAATTTGGTCATTCTGATCTTCAAGGGACTTATATGGGGCAGGGCTCAAATGGGGAAAATTAAGCCACTTAAACAAAATCTTCTCTACTTCCAAAAATGCTATAACTGAACAGAAACTCACCTTTTGACTTGGTTACATGTAGTTCATGCAACTATCAGTAACACCAAATAACTTTATTGTAGGCAACACATTTAAAATCTGTAGAATTACTGTTTTAATTTATATTTTATTCACCATTTTCAATTTGTATCAATTTTATATGGTACATTTTACAATGTGTCTCCAACCCAAATAGCAGATTAATGTATTTACATCTACACATGAGATATATTCATACAGTTTGTTTCTGCACTGCATGGTTCTGGTGGCAAGAACAGATATTATACCAGATATTCCATCTGGCTACAAATTATTCATATTCATTTTTATTACAGTATGGTGTTCTTTCTAGGATATAATGTACTCAACAAAAGTAGAAATTTCACATTCTTAAAATATAATTATGAAAATATTAAGTGATGCTAAGTGATCTATCTGTATGTTTAGTCCTGTAATTTAGTCTAAATTACACACACCCCTTACCAATCAGAATGTCTATTGGATGTTCATGACATTTTAGTCAAAAGTGGTCCTGCACATGACTACAATATTGTGTATAAGCTCATGAATATACCCTATCCAGAGTATACTATAACAACATGGAGGAACACATTAAAAGATCATTTTAGACCTAGAGTGCCACAATGTTAACATAAATATGCTGTTGGTATGCTGTGTGGTGGACTGTCCATAATGGATATTGCACAGGTAATGGGAAGCAGTCAATGGATAATTTACAATCTTAGGACACATGTGCAGGAAACAGGAGCAACATCTGATCATCCTTGGCCACCTACTACATCATGTCATGATGGCAACTTCAACTAGGAATGAAGTGCCCAAACCATTAGAAACTGAATGCGCATAGAGACCATTCACAGGAACATATGCCTTTACACCATCAGCAACATCTCATTTAGGCACAAAAACACCATTCCAAGTCATTATATATTGCCTACTTTTCTTGCAATATAGGCCTAAAATATTATTAAATCAAAACATATTCATTCATTCTATTTTGTATTTATACATATCGATACATTATAGACACATGAAGTTTTTACTTTAGTTCAGTATGTTTAGTTATGTGTATTAAATAGAAGTGGCTCAAAATAAAGTTCTTTATAATAATATGGATATGTTTTGGTCAAACATGGAAGTTTTCTGAGATTTCATGAAAAAGAATGGCCTTCTTTCGAGTAGAGTAGCTTTTAACCCTTCAAAATGCTACTGACATTAATAGTTGTTGAATTTTTTTTTTTTGTAAAACAAATGTGTACACTGACACATCCACCTTCTGGAATATTAACCAACTGGCACTGATGCTATATTCCAATTGTCTCTTTTAGGTCATGTTCACAATTACATGTAGCGAGTTTCTATACTTGTGCAAAGCTGAAGTTCCTAAAATAACTAGAGTTTAGAGTTCAAATACTGCATGTATTAGCATTTCAGGATTATTATTTACTGAAAATAAAAAATGCTTTTAATATTTTTTAGGCCATTTATCATGAGTTGATCTATAAAAAGATCAATAAAAATTGTATTTTCAGGACTTGAAATTAGGGACTTGACTTCATTTGATGAGATAAACTACTAGGCAAAGATATATGGTAGCATTCACAAATGTTTTGTTGGTCATACATTTACTCAAACTCAGAGATGAGCAGCACATAATCAAGCAGAAAGTGGTGGAAACAACCTAAAAATTAACAAAACCTACTGAGACTGACATTTAAAAAAAAAAAAAATTGTTGAGACTTTGACAGTTGATTTTTCTGAGAAACATGTCTCCATCAGTGTAGCCTGTTTATTAATTTGATATGTATCTGACAAAAAATATTTGAAATCAAACATTAATTCAAAATGTTTATTTGTATTCTTTTTTTTATCTCGCCTTGACGAAGTTGAAAGGTTTTACTTTCCAATGATGGATGATGGTGATTGTGTTAGCTTTAGTGGTTAGGTCTATATGTTAAGGTATTGTATTCATCTCAGTCTCAGTCTCACATACTTTTATTAAAAACACCTGGGTCACCCCATCTCAGTCTCAGTCTCACATACTTTTATTAAAAACACCTGGGTCACCCCATCTCAGTCTCAGTCTCACATACTTTTATTAAAAACACCTGGGTCACCCCATCTCAGTCTCAGTCTCACATACTTTTATTAAAAACACCTGGGTCACCCCATCTCAGTCTCAGTCTCACATACTTTTATTAAAAACACCTGGGTCACCCCATCTCAGTCTCACATACTTTAAACTATTTATTAAGAACACTTGGGTCATACTTGAATCTGTGGACATTAAAAGCTAATTGAATTAAATTTTGAATAAACTTTTGAGTTTTAATCTTGAAAAAAGAACTTAAAAAAAGTAAATATGGTAGTTTAATAATGAATTTTTCTTAAGTTTTGTTCAGCTCTTTTATGTGAGTTTTTTTCAGTTTTGGCCAGTTGATGGCCTGCAAGAGACGAAAGTCGGCCCTCTTGGTCTGACTCATCATGCCTCCCCCGTGCCTGCGTATGTGTCCTTCTGTATGTTTGCCAGGTTCTGGTTTATGGCACAGTTGGAAAGTAGAGTGAATTTCTAGCATGCCTAGTAGCGCGGTCTCCCTCTTCTCCCCTTCTGCCATGGCATTGACCCTGTGTCTCTGGCAAATACGTCTGTGAGCAGGACATTTTTTGCTAATTGTCTTGGAGAACATACGTCAGTAAATTGCTCAGCTTTTTGCCTACAGCCCCTGTGTGGCCATCAGACTGAGGACAAACAGGTAAATAAAGTCGGCATGTGAAATATCTTGTTGTGACAGTGGTCTGGGCAAAGTCATGTGCCATTGCAAGGTAAAACAACGCAAGCGGCTTATACGTATCCACGTCAACTGTGCTCCAACCTTGAAGTAAATAAATGATGCTGAAGTTGTGTGCTGTCGGTCTTGTCAAATTAAGGACAACATTAAACAGTTTGTTAACTTTCATGGTAAGGGGGAGGTTTATGGGGGTTTTTTTTAGGGTTGGAGGGGGTTTTGGTCAGATGATAATGTAGTTTTTGGTATGTTGTTGGGACAATGTTTATTTTTGTTAGTAAAATAATGTGTAGTCAGTATCGTTAAAGCCAGGTTTTTGAAATGCACCTTTCTAAATATATATTTTTTTAATTTCTTTTGCTATGACAATTAATTTTAGACATTTGTTGTTGTTATTAGGGGTAGAGGGGTATATTGTATTAAATTCCTGGATTTAATATTCAATAAAATAAAATTAGTTTTAATATATGTACAAGTAGTATATGTATATAATATTCACCATTAAAATTATATTTGGACATAACATATGCTGAAAAGCAATTATCCTAATAAGTACAATGTGTGTGTGTGTGTGTGTGTGTGTGTGTGTGTGTATATATATATATATATATATATGTTACAGTCAAGACCTGTCAGTTGGCAGAGTGACAGTGACCATGTTTGATTATGGGAGACAATTATCATTTCTTGAATCATGATCTGAGCCTGGTTACACTAAAGTTGGTCACTTAAAAACCAGAACTGTTAGTATTGAAAAATAACTGCAAGTTTTAATTTATAATATACATGTATATATTAAAGATGCCTTTGTTTATATAGTGACACAAAAACAAACTGCTTGAATGCTGAGTAACGCTGTCTGCTTTATATCTCTAGTATCCTTGTGTTTGTAATACATGTAATAATGAAAACCAAGACATATGCATCTCCGTTCATCAAGCATGGAAGTATAATAGTAGTTTCCAGTACATTTTTATACTGTAAAGTGCCACATCTTAAATCAAAAATATATATTTACTTTTTCAGCTGCTATGAAACATATTTAAACATAATTTCATAAGCTTTCTGTAACTAACTGACAATTCAAAATAAGTTGTTTACCATCTATGACTGAATAAAAACTGAATAAAACAACAAACGCTCACTGGCCGTGGTGGTGTCATGGTTAAGCCTTCGGACATAAGGCTGGTAGGTAGTGGGTTCACAGTCCGGTACCAGCTCCCACCCAGAGTGAGTTTTAACTACTTAATGGGTAGGTGCAAGACCACTACACTACACTTCTTTCTCACTAACCACTAACAACTAACCCACTGTCCTGGACAGACAGCCCAGATAGCTGAGGTGTGTGCCCAGAACAGCGTGCTTGAATTGGATATAAGCACAAAAGTAAGTTGAAATGAAATGAATACAGACTATGGGACTCTAGGTGTAAAGTGTAGTTTTGGACAGTATATAGTTACCGAAGATGCAAACATACCAGCACATTCACTGACAGCTGATATTGGACACTGTAACACTGGAATGATCATCTGAGAGTCATGTTTGGACCAAAAAAGAACCCCAAGCAAACTCAGATTTATAGACTGTCATGAAAACTAAAGTCTGCTGTTGCTAAGGGAGTATCAAAATTTAGACCGATTACAATAGGTCTGAAGTTCTACATAACATAAAAAAGGCTAAGGTTTTTGTTTCCTTGAAGCCACCCTCACCCACCTCAAAATATATTTTAAAAACCCAATTCATGTGTGGCATCAATGAATATTTGGTACAAAACATACATACACATGTGTAGACAACCGATACTCGACAGTCTGTGGATCTGTTGAGACATTGGAATATAGAGTAAAAAATGGTTTGAGGAACAAACACTCGAGAAGATTTTCATTAACTGTCCAATTCTGTGATTGGTTCAGTCAGTACATACCTGTTTCACTAAAGTAAAGAATCTTTTGTTATTTTTTTCTTCTTTTTTTAATAATCTAGGCTGATGGTTTAGAAAACTGACGGTGTTATCACATTTATATTAAAAGATGAAAGAGACATGATATAAATAACAACATCTTCCCCATGAAGTAAACTAATTTAATCTTTTATGTCATCCTTTGATTTTAAGATGATCTATTAATTTTCTATTTGACAGAAAAATAATTTAACTTCTTTTTTTTCTTTTCAGATTATTCCAGTCAAGGCAACAACAAAAGGCACAGAAGGCCAGCCATTTTGCAGATCTTCCACAGACGGGGTCGAGAAGAGAAGTCTTCTGCGGCAATACAGACTGATTCAAACCAGATTCCAACTGGAAAGCTGTTTGGGCGGTCTCTAGAAACTGTATGCACTGAAGGAGACAACCCTGCAAAACCAATTTTAGTAAGTTCATTGCTTGGTTAAGTAGATCTTCTGTATGGCTGGGACAAGACGTAGCCCAGTGGTAAAGCACTCGCTTGATGAGCGGTCAGTCTATGATCGATCCTCTTCGCTGGGTCCATTGGGCTATTTCTCGTTCCAGCCAATGCACCACGACTGGTATATCAAAGGTCATGGTATGTGCTGTCCTGTCTGTGGGATGGTGCAAATAAAAGATCCCTTGCATGGAAACATGTAGCTGGTTTCCTCTCCGTGTCAAAATTACCAAATGTTTGACATTCAATAGCGCAAAAATGATGCATGTAGTGTGTGACACCAACTTAAATGTAAAAAAAGAAAATGATTATGGGATGCTTTTGTAACAAGACTAAATCCTCATGTGTTTGAAAAGTATAATACCGTTTATTGCATCCGGCATTTAATAATAATGTAAAACATTGTTTATTTAATGTGTAACATACAAAAAAAAAGTGTGGGATAACTCATTTTCGATTTTGTATTTAGTCATCATTTCTTTGGTAATGTGTTCATGGGGTTACAGTTCAAATTTATACATGTATGAGGATTATTCATCAACTACAACAGATAGCCAGTGTTTAAATTTTAGCTTTTTTCAAATGGAAAAAAGTTAGTTTGTTTTCTTTAACAACACCACTAGAACACATTGATTCATTAATCATCAGCTATTGGATGTCATACAATTCTTAATTTTGACATCTAGTCTTAGAGAGGAAACTCGCTTCATTTTTCCATTAATAACAAGGGAACTTTTATATGTACCATCCCACAGACAGGATAAAACATACCATGGCCTGTGATATACTAATCATGGTGCACTGGCTGGAATGAGAATAGCCCACTGGGCCCTACCGACGGGGATCGATCGATCATTTTACCACAGGGCTATGTCCCACCCCTTTCAAATGGAAAATGGACAAATAATAAAAACATTAAGGATTTAGCATTAAGTACAGTGCTGGTTTCAGATGAGAATCGTCAGGTTTGTGCACCAAAAGGAAAATGGCCAAATAATAAAAACATTAAGGATTTAGCATTAAGTACAGTGTTGGTTTCAGATGAGAATCGTCAGGTTTGTGCACCAAAAGGATGCATGTTTACAGATAAAGTGAGTAAAGCAATGAACTGATTTATTTTTAAAATAAATTTCACTCAGAATATTATCGTGTTATGATTGTATACATATCGTACTTCTCCATAAAAAAATTAAAAATATTTAGATTGGTGTGTGCATCAAACCTTTCAAAATAAATATAAGTTCATAAGGCATTACAATTTTTTAAAAACCTTTTCAGATCATTTAGATGAAGTTTAAAACTATGTTGGGCAATGTGTCTAACAACAGTCTGTCTATAACGAGGATTTTGATTTGCTGCTTCTGTAAAGAAACTTGTTTTATACATCTATCAAAGGTACTCAAGCAAGGTCACTTTAAAAAGAACCCTTCAGTAGCATTTATAGATAGATTCCACAACATACATTTTGTAAATTTGCAATACATTTTTTTTATTATTTACAAGTATTTTGTGATTTTAACTCAAATGGGCAGAAAAATACTAGGTATTTGCATGTAAATAGAGCTTTTGTTTTCTCCTTTTTTTTAAACAAAGTATTTTCAAAGTGTTAATCTTGTTGCGAAACGAGCATGATGTCGTGTCTTAAGATGGATTAGTGGGTAAACAGTTTGTAAAATTGCTTGCTAAAAATTCATACCATACCTCGCAATTTTAAAAGCCACAAAGCTATTTTTAAATTTGACACCTACCTGAAAATCTGTCAGAGCTGGACGCAAAAGAATTGCAGCTTAGGCAGTGTCTGTGGTTATATTTACAGTTTCAAAAACAGACTCCAGTTATTTTTCATCTTCAGCTCTTTTTTTTTTTCAAGGTCTGTTTAGACATTTGTCTTGTGTGTCACTTAGAATTAAAATAGCAGTCTTGTCAGTAGACACGAACACCATCAGTGTAAGACAAAGAAAAATAGTTATTTGGAAATTAGTAGATTTAAAAAACATTAAAATATATTTGTCCAAAAATTGGAGCAAAATGGAGATTACTACAGAAGTGGATGCAGGCGAGCATTCACTCTCCTTAAATTACATTAAAATAATCGTGTGATTCATTACTACTTAAGGCGAGATTTAGCTCAGTCTGTTGAGTGCTTGCTTGAAGTGCTTCCATAGCAGGATCGAACCACCTTGGTGGATCTATTCAACTGATTGGCAAACCAGTGCACCACAACTGGTCAAAGGCTGTGGTATGTGCTTTCCTGTCTGTGGGAAAGTGCATATAAAAAATCCCTTGATACATTAGGAAAAATGTAGTGGGTTTCCTCTGATAACTACATGTCAGATTTACAAACGTTTGACATCCAATAGCTGATGATTAAACTTTTCTACTTACTAAATAAATTGTACAAAGATGTTAGGTTGTTTTCATGTTTATTAAAGTTTATTAGTTTCCAACATATGTAAAATGTATGTGTACAACTTATGTAAAGTGTACTTGACAGATTCTGATCCAGTGTTTAATATTATTGGCAAACTACTGTTACAGATTTCATATAGTTTAATTTTAACTTTATAGTCAAATTTTATTTTTATCAGCCAGATAATGCAACAAAATAAAAGCCCATTAAACAATTTACATATAGGAGTAGGATCATAATGTCTTGAATATCTCGGTGTTAAAGATCAAGATCAGTGCTACTAAAAATAGAAATTATGACATCACTGCTCTGATGACTTCATTTCTCATCTGATTTACATGGAATTTAACATGTGCATGTTTGGCATCTTTGTGTCCAAGGTCAAGATAACTGTTATTAAAAATATAAATTACAATGTCACTGATTTCAGTTCTCATCTAATTTTCATGAAAGTTGAACATACAAAAATAGGATCATGCAATCGTGAGTGGATTTGTAGCATTTCGACACCTTGTTTCACTAAAATTACATACCATCCTATTAAAGGATGATAGTGACTTAATTGTCAATAAATCCTGGTGATCTTACGAATGAATGAATGAATGAATGAATGAATGAATGAATGAATGAATGAATGAATAAAAGTTTAATGATGCCCCAGCACAAAAAGAAAAAACCCCATCAGCTATTGAATGTCAGTGTTTACCTTTGGAGTATTTCCACGTCCCATTCGCTTGAATATTGATATAATATTTTCTAATTATATACTGTAAACTAGTGTAAAGTATGACCGGCCTCGGTGGCGTCGTGGCAGGCCATCGGTCTACAGGCTGGTAGGTACTGGGTTCGGATCCCAGTCGAGGCATGGGATTTTTAATCCAGATACCGACTCCAAACCCTGAGTGAATGCTCCGCAAGGCTCAATGGGTAGGTGTAAACCACTTGCACCGACCAGTGATCCATAACTGGTTCAACAAAGGCCATGGTTTGTGCTATCCTGCCTGTGGGAAGCGCAAATAAAAGATCCCTTGCTGCCAATCGGAAGAGTAGCCCATGTAGTGGCGACAGCGGGTTTCCTCTCAAAATATGTGTGGTCCTTAACCATATGTCTGACGCCATATAACCGTAAATAAAATGTGTTGAGTGCGTCGTTAAATAAAACACTTCTTTAGTGTAAAGTACTTTATTTTCATGACTTGCAATTTTTTTGCAAAACAAAAATCACTGCAAATTTTTATTTTTTGCATATTTTGATTAATAAACATGTATTTTCCTATTAATATTTCTGGTCAATGCATCAATTACAGCGCACCAACCATTAACAGCATTATTACTGAGACAGGTAGCATCCTCATGTATTTTATACTATTACTGACTTATTTCCACAAACTAGTTTTTATTCAATGGCATTAAGAGTGCACTTTTTTCTGATATAAATGTTTGACTGAGACACCATGCATCTAAGGCCCAAAACACTCTGGTTGAAGTCTGGGTCTGGGTCTGGGTCTGGGTCTCATGAGTATGATGAGTATGATGAGTATGGTACCAATCGAAAATGAAACACACTGCACTGAATATGACATACTACACGAGTGATCATTGAATACCATTTACCTCATGAGTTGTTTAAAAAAATGTATCTAATGAGTGAAAGTAAGTTGAATACCTTTTTCAGTGACTTGTAAGATAAATGATATCTTAACGGACACGAATGTAGTATTCTGTTTCTTGCATATCCGTAAAAACCAGTTTTCAGTTTTCTTAATAACAACAGGAATTGTATTTATTACATACCTATTCAATCTTACTGTAATGATAAAGACATTTTCAAACATATGTGCGATCCGGACCAGAACTTTTAAATGGGTAAATTCCGTTTTTATTTTTATTGGAGATAACACCTTTTTGTTACTGAAGTCATGTATGTTTTACAAATTAAGTCACATTGCATTTGAAACATTACATAACACTGCTGCAGAGTATGATTCATAATGTTAAGTAAGCAGTATTGATCAAAATATTAAGAAAGTGTAGTTATGACATTAAATTTAAAAAGGTTTTTGTAAAAAAAAATAAAAGAAGGTAATGTATGTAATAAATACGGAACTTCACATACATTGTTTTCACTTCCTATTTATTGCACTTATTTATTTTGCACAAGAACATACCACTCAACTGCTACACATTCTTGTGGTATATATTCTTGTGCAAAATAAACTTGTGCAATAAATAGGACACAAAAACAACATATGTGAAGTTCCGTATATTATATTTTAATCAGTGTTGAATTCTGTTAATTTTTATTAGTGCTTATAGAAGAAAATATATCTAAAGACATGAACACAGTTAATATATATTGGTAACAGTTAGAACCCAGGCATTAAAAAAGTGTCTTTACCACAGTCACCAGACCCAGACTGAGCTTCGGTGTATTTTGGGCCTAAGATGAAACATATCTCACTAACTGTCCACATGTCTTACATATGCTTAAAAACCAGGTTTAAAATCAATTGTCCAACAAAAACCTATTTACAGCACTCAGAGATTCAGTCTGTTAAGATTCAGTCTGGGTGAATGCTTCCCTGATGTTGAGATTCAGTCTGGTTGAATGATTCCCCAGATGTTGAGATTCAGTCTGGTTGAATGATTTCCCAGATGTTGATATTCAGTCTGGTTGAATTCTTCCCCTGATGTTGAGATTCAGTCTTGGTGAATGATTCCCCTTATGTTGAGATTCAGTCTTGGTGAATGATTCCCCTTATATTGAGATTCAGTTTGGTTAAATGCTTCCCTGATGTTGAGATTCAGTCTGGTTTCAAGAATGATTCCCCAGATGTTGAGATTCAGCCTGGTTGAATGATTCCCCTGATGTTGAGATTCAGTCTGGTTGAATTCTTCCCCTTATGTTGAGATTCAGTCTGGTTAAATGCTTCCCTGATGTTGAGATTCAGTCTGGTTGAATGATTCCACAGATGTTGAGATTCAGCCTGGTTGAATAATTCCCCAGATGTTGAGATTCAGCCTGGTTGAATGATTCCCCTGATGTTGAGATTCAGTCTTGGTGAATGATTCCCCTTATGTTGAGATTCAGTCTGGTTGAATGCTTCCCTGATGACCGGCCTCGATGGCGCCGTGGTTAGGCCATCGGTCTACAGGCTGGTAGGTACTGGGTTCGGATCCCAGTCGAGGCATGGGATTTTTAATCCAGATACCGACTCCAAACCCAGAGTGAGTGCTCCGCAAGGCTCAATGGGTAGGTGTAAACCACTTGCACTGACCAGTGATCCATAACTGATTCAACAAAGGCCATGGTTTGTGTTATCCTGCCTGTGGGAAGCGCAAATAAAAGATCCCTTGCTGCTAATCGGAAAGAGTAGCCCATGTAGTGGTGACAGCGGGTTTCCTCTCAAAATCTGTGTGGTCCCTAACCATATGTCTGACACCATATAACCATAAATAAAATGTGTTGAGTGCGTCGTTAAATAAAACATTTCTTTCTTTTTCTTTTCTTCCCTGATGTTGAGATTCAGTCTGGTTGAATGATTCCCCTAATGTTGAGATTCAGTCTGGGTGAATGATTCCCTGATGTTGAGATTCAGTCTGGGTGAATGATTCCCCAGATGTTGAGATTCAGTCTGGGTGAATATCATCATCATCATCATGTAGTTCTCTGCACAGATGTTTTTACATGTTGTAAATATAGATGATGTATGTCACATTAAACAGACAGGAAATGATGCTGAACTGTCAAACATACTAATTAAGCAATTCACTCATTCATTCATTCATTCATTCATTCATTCATTTATGCATATATCACATTCATTTATTTATGCATATATCACATTCATTCAATAATTTATAATTCATTCATTCATTAATTCATTTATAACTTTCATTCATTCATTCATTCATTCATGTGTGTTAATGCAATTTTGTATGCACAGCTGACAAACAAATTGCACATTGTTACAAACTGGGGAAGACGTTAATTTCTGGTTTCATGTTGATCTAGGATTCCTCAGTCTTGTGTGATGTAAAGCATCACATTTCATCATGAACCGATCGTTAAGCTTTTCTTGTGTTCCATGTTGGTACAACTCCGTTGTGTAGAATTTGAGAGCACCATGTTGCTGACAACCTCCTACAGTCTCTACCTTTAATAGATAAAGAAGAAGCTATCCACCCACGATGGCCGGGTTATTTCCTGTTTAATGAGTGTGTTTTCGCGGAAAGTTTGGCATACTAGACATGTTTGATTTTGTCACCTAATTGCAAGACATGATAGAACCGAGTATGACTGACATATTTGTGACTGTAACATATTGTTGCTCATGTTTCATAACTTTGTCATTTTAATGCTATCTTCTTGAGAAAAGGAAATCATTTTAATTGTTATACATGTATACTGAGCAAAAGAAATGTGAGATCCAAAATCATAATGAAATTGTGTGTAAATGCGGAGTTATACATGTAATTTTCAAATATTATATCATCTATCAATTCACAAAAACTGACAAATTACTGAATTTAGTGAATTTAAAGTAACAACTTTTTAAATTAATAATGTTTTGCTGTAATTCATAATATTTTTTTGGAATTTGATATAGGTAATTAGTTGTTTAGATTTTAAAATTAATGCATTTCTGTTGCTGTTCAGTGTTGTATTATCGAACTTGGTGTTAGCTGTTTGGTCCTTTGGTCATATCTTTGATAATAGATGTGCATATACACTTTGGTTTTATTGTTATTTATGAAAAAGCACAGTATCACTAAGTTATTATAAATTTGCCCAAATGCTAATGGCAGAGACAAATTTGCTTTTATACAAAATGGCATTTTTGTTTTCTAAAAAGGAATTAACAAAATGTTAAAAATTATTATTATTACTACTACTGTAGGGGGCTATAAATTTGTTTACTACATCTGTCTATCTGTCTGTCCATCCGTCCATTCATCCATCTATCTGTCTGTTCGTCACACATATAATTTTTCAGGCTTGTTTTTTTCACAATGCCTTAAGATATTGAGCTACAATTTTGTGTGTAGCTTCATTACATGTACGGTACAATTACAGATCAAGTTTGACTGTTATAGTGATTTAGCCATTTTTGACAGCGTTATAGCCCTTGAAAATTTGTCGAGCCCAGTAGGGGACATATATTGCTTTAGCAGTATTTCGATTCTCACTTTTATACAATGAATTACTACAGACATGTGTACAGATACATGTATATGGTATGAAAGTTGATGCTATTACCCTTTAACTGGATTCAGCTAGCTTGCAGAATTTTCGTTCTTTATGCATGTAGGTTCTTACCAAAAGCCTAACAGCCAAAACTGTACAACAAATGGAGAATACCAGGAGGTTACCACATATAAAAAAAGTCAAGAATGGTTCTTCATTCTCCACAGTTTTTTAAAAACAAAAACACCATCACCTCAATTTTTATAATTTGCGTGCTGTTCACTCATAAGTATCACTACATCAAGAAAAAAAGAAGAAAGTTTGTTTTGTTTAATGACACCACTAGAGCACATTGATTTATTAATCATTGGCTATTGGATGTCAAACATTTGGTAATTTTGCCATAGTCTTGTAGAGAAAACCCACTAAATTATTCCATTAGTAGCAAGGGATCTTTTATATGCATCATCCCACAGACAGGATAGCACAGCCTGTTTGTGAAGGAATCATAATGGAAATAATAGACTTGATAAAAATGTGATAACCAGACCTGTAATTTATGGTAATCTGTACATGGGTTATCAGGCACTATAGGCTTGTTTTGATGCCTGTGAGAGGTTTAATAGGTGCTATTAAAATTGTCTAATGTCACAATGGGTGGACAGGTTATATGATTTTGAGATTCTGGTACAACACTACCATATGAACTAATGTTTATTGGTTTAATTTGCAGATGTCTTAATGTTAGTAACAACATCAGTTAATCTCAATGTATGTCCACTTACAACATATATCTTTAAATATATAGAAAACGTAGCACTTCTAGAAAGGAAATGTAGTAGTTCTAGAAAGGAAACGTAGCACTTCTAGAAAGGAAACGTAGTAGTTCTAGAAAGGAAACCTAGCACTTCTAGAAAGGAAACATAGCACTTCTAGAAAGGAAACTTAGCCGTTTTAGAAAGGGAACTTAGCACTTCTAGAAAGGGAACTTAGCACTTCTAGAAAGAAAACGTAGCACTTCTAGAAAGGGAACTTAGCACTTCTAGAAAGAAAACGTAGCACTTCTAGAAAGGAAACTTAGCCGTTTTAGAAAGGGAACTGAGCACTTCTAGAAAGGAAACTTAGCAGTTTTAGAAAGGAAACTTAGCAGTTCTAGAAAGGAAACTTAGCAGTTCTAGAAAGGAAACTTTGACAGATTTCTTCAACTACCAGCAAAATACCGTCTAAACTAACAAACATTCTGAGAGTACTGCTACTGCAATGCATGTCCCCTACCAGACATATTCCTAAGTTCAAGGGCCATAACTCTGACCAAAATAGGCCAATCCCCATGAAAGTCCAACTTGATCTGTAACTCTATATGATAAAACTACACACCAAATTTCATATAGACCGAGACAAAACCTATAGTCCCCTCCAGCTAGATGGGCATGCAGGTGACTAATAAAGAACATCTTTTATAATAAACACCTAGCTACCAGACAATTCTACGTGTATTTAAACATAATGTTGGTCAACACAAGTTGTAGAGCTTTGTATTGTAGCCCATAGGATATACGTAATTGTAATACTTACTGGCACCCAATAGCCGATGTGTATGTTTGTTGCTTGGATGTCGTTAAACATTTATTCATTCATTTATTAATTGTAAAAAAATGTACTGTATACTACAACAATATTTTGCATATACCAGCCAATCATACAGACAGTACTTCATGCTTTTTTAAGACAGTAAAGTACTTTTATAATGAACTGCAAGGGGCCATGATAGTTGGTTCGTTATAGCTGTAGTACAAATTTGCATAAGTTGGTTATTAATGTATAGGGAGATAAAACAGGACTTTACAATCAGTTCGTTCTAAGCATGTTCGTTATAAGTGTACTTTACTGTAAACATATAAATGAGTGATGTGTTAATAAAATATCATACATCACTGGAAGAATAAAAATGTTATTCTAACTTAAAAGCATTTGTAAAAACATTGTTATATACAGATTTTCATATAAATACATGCACATACCACCATTCTTCATGATAAATTGGACATTTTACACACATGCACTACAAGTAGCTGATAATTTACAGTTTATACAGGGTTCAAAACAGGGAAAGTCACTTCACACTTAAAATAATTTATGGAGTAGTGATGAGATTTAGAAAGCAATTATGCAAGAACGTCCATTTTCTTTAAAATTATTACATTATGATATATGAACACTAAATAATGTAGTCTAACTATATTTCATTAGGCAGATTGATAACATTATTTGATTTTTAAAATTAATATCCGAGATCATGGTCTATGATAATCTGTTCATTTCTGTTATTCAACATTGTTAATGTTAGTAATTACCAAGACTAATTTACAATCATATGATAATTGTTATCAAGACTAAAACACATGTACGATTCTGATTGGTTATTAATAAAGAACACTTTATTTAGTGCATTATTAGATATTACAGTGATTGAGCGTGTTGGCGTTTGGTGCCTAGTGACAATTAGCGATGGCGTATGGTGGTATTTAACAGTTAACACTTGTTAAGAAAAATAAAACAAGTTTGTTAGATGGTGAACAATGTCTTGTTTTAAGTCTTACTATATTTGGTAATACAGATTTAAAAAAAAAAAAAATTGGGGGGGGGGGGGGGTTGCAAAATCTCCTGACCTTTTTTGTGCAAATCTTATTTTATGACACTGTCCAAAGTTGACAAGTGTAGTAAAACCTGCTGTATACAACTACAAATTCCAGAAGTAAATTATATATGATTAAATAATGCCAAACAGTACAAGTTCTTGCATACTGAGGTGGGGAACACAGGTGTATAGAATACAAGTTAGGCTTTTTTTTCTATTAGAACTTGTGCCTTCAAATCTAGTTGGGAGCGGGATTTAGCTCATTTGAGTGCATGCTTGAGGTGTTGCATCGCAGGATTAATCCACCTTGGATGATCCATTCAGCATATTGGGTTTTTTTTCTCATTCCAGCCAGTGCACTGCAACTGGTCTAAGGCCATGGTATGTGCTTTCCTGTCTGTGGAAAAGTGCATATAAAAGATCCCTAGCTGCATTAGGAAAAATGTATCAGGTTTCCTCTAATGTGTCAGAATTACCAAATGTTTGACATCCAATAGCGGATGATTAATTAATCCATGTGCTTTAGTGGTGTCATTAAACAAAACAAACTTCTTCTTTTTATCATATCTGGTCCGTATTATATTTTAAATTTTGATGAACTGACTGCTAATGTGAGTTTGTACTTTCTTTCTGTTTTCAGGACCTGCTGAGGATTGCATTTCATAAAGGTGCATGCACCCAAGGCTTTCTCAGAAAAAGTGCCAATGTCCGACAAGTGAAAAATCTAAGGGAGAAGTTGGACAGTGGTGAAGCTGTGAATTTGGATGGATGCTCCCCATTAACAATCGGATCAACCTTTAAGGTCAGTCTTTAACAACCAGACAGCGTGTGAGAAAAAACCAAAACACATTGGATTGTTGTGAATCAATTCAGCATGGGGCAGGATGTACATGTAGCCCAGTGCTAAAACGTTAGTGGGCCCATTGAGCTATTTCTCATTCCAGCCGTGACTGGGATATCAAAGGTCGTGGTATGTGCTATCCTGTCAATGGAATGTTGCAGATAAAAGTTCCTTTGCTACTCATGTAAAAATGTAGTGGGTTTCCTCTCTATGACTATGTCAAAATTACCGAATGTTTGACATCCAATAGCTGATGATTAATCAATCAATGTGCTGTAGTAGTGTTTGTTAAACAAAACTAAACTTTAACAATCCAGCACTTTAGCAGTGCATTGATCAATAAGCATTTATCTATTTGGGTTAATAAAAAGTTGACATTAAAATTTAAAACTGTCTTGAGCTGATCCTCCTAGAGTTTTGATGGGATTGTTTTGAAACTTGATGTAATGGTCCCTTTGGGCTGTCTCCACAAACTAAAGTCTGAATCAAATTGTTAACAACTATGATAAATTGATCTCCTACTTTTTTTGTCCGTTAGATTTTACCTACATTTTGTCCAGACAGAAATCTTGAATTTTTTTTTTTTACAATGATACAGATTCCACACACTAAATGATAACTATGTCACCTATATCGACTTTGCTGAGATTGCATAGGGCTAAAAGCATGTAATTTTGTGCCGGCTAACATTTTGCCTTTTTATAGATTACTCTCCGAGAGGGGTGACAGGATATGACTTAATCTTAATGTCATAATGTGTTGTGATATAAAAGTAAAAGTGAATGATGTCATATTATTTTCTTTTAAAGTTTGTTTTGTTTAAAGCAACCACTAGAGCACATTTGTTTCATATTAATTACGCCACATACTTCGGAGGCTTTCACCCCTCTTGAAGAATATTCCATAAAAAAGTAAAATGGCAGACGGCAGAAAGCTGCATGTATTTTTTCCTTTGTGATATTGGATATTACAGTCTCATACTAGTATGTGGAATCTGTGTCACTGTAATGTGGGTTTTTTCACAACTTGTGTCTGGACAAAATTTGGGGGAAATGTAATGGTAATTAAAGGTAGGAGAGTAATTTATTGTAGTTGTTAACAATTTGGTTCGGACTTTTAATAGATATTTCAGAAACTGAATTTTTAAATTTTGATTAAATAATTTAAAAAAACCAATCTGAAAGTCTATCTTCTTGAGATTTGATCAAATACTTCTAAAACTTGGTACTTTGATTCTCTGGGGAAGATTTTGTTCTTTTTTCTCAAAAAAAAAAAAAAATGTCACAACACAGAGATAAAGAAATGTTTTGGTGTTTGGATAATGGTGATCATATGAATGATGAAGCGGCATTATTTCCAGTTTGGTATTAGACTAATTGACAGTGCCGTGCTCCACACTTGCCATCAGTTGAGCTATCTCTGTATCACCCGAGCCTGGGTTACACCGAATCTATAGTGAATCTATAGTGTATGCCGGGTAATCATCTCCCATGTGGATTCACACACTCATGAAGTGGATGAAATTCAGTGTATGTGGCCTTACACTTACTCATTGAACCTAGCAGTGCACTCACTATGGATTGGAGCTGCTATTGGCATGAAAAATACCCCATTGCTCTGGGGCAGTTTTTACAAATTAATAGTGAGATGATAGTTTCAAAATTTTGACTTGTTTGTATTTTTATTAAATTTTAAAAATTCAATTAGAAATTTAAGATTGAATATTTGAAAGTCTCTATGAATTATCATCTACTAGTGACAAAATTCTATATTAAATAGTGGAGATTTGTAGCTTGTTTAATACATCCCAGTGAACATGGCATATCTACTGCAATTTTAAACTTTGTTTTAAAATATGATTATTATTATTATTCCATAAAAATAAGTTATCCTTGTTAGAAAGATCCAAACCATTGTAATAATACCCACATACATAAATTAAATATAAAAACACAAGGTATTATGGTACTCCCAATTTTTTAAAGAAAACTTTCGATTTTTTCTAATAATTTGAATTATCTATCTATAGTCCATCCCATCCTACTACAAAAATGTTTTTTGTAAACAATTTCAGTTCAGTTTGACATAAGAAGAAATGTAAAAGGGTTTTGGAAAAAAAACAAAAAAACCCATCTATTATTTAGAAAACATTTGGCTCAGAGATAAATCACTTGTAGTAAATCCCATAGTATGAAAAAAGGCGTAGACTATAGATTATAAATAAATATACTTTGAGAGCCTAATTATCTTTTCCTTCTAAAACCGATTTCCCAATCCTAAGCAATTTGAGGCATGCGATTTATCACTTGACTGGAACCCTCACCCCCCAACCCATTTTTTTTTTTTTTTAATTTACCTCTGAAATTAAAATTTCATATGATAAATATGTTTTAGAAAAGTCAGTTTTTTTTCCTAACTTCACACTTTTTCGTTATTTTTATAGGAATATCTACGTTCTCTACCAAAGAGCTTGCTACTTGATGATTTGATGTCAGAATGGACCAAGATTGGAGGCATGGAGGAATCTGAGGAAAAGCTTGAAAAGACAAAACAGTAAGTTTCATGTTTCACATCAATGAAACTTGGTTTATAGTTGCATCTATTGATATTCATAACAGTGCATGTGAAAATAATGTAAAATTAATTTATGAAACATTTTTAATTCAAATATATTAGCTTTTTGCGCAATATTAAAGTTTCGCATTATACACATGTATTTATTTAATGACATTCCAGTTTATAATTATATGTGTGTTGGTATTTATGTAAATTAAATAAAAAGGATAAAATTATATATGGGTTAAAATACGCTCTAGATCCCCTCTTCTGGAGACATGCACATGCAAAAATAAATAGTCAAACCTGTCCTAGTGGTCACCTGCCTTAAGTGGCCACTTTTTTCCCTCCCAAACGATTTATAATGTAAATGCACCTGTAATAAGCGGTCACCTGTCTAACGTGGCCAGCGGCCATGTAAATGGATCCCAAATTGCTAAAATACCTGTATTAAGCAGCCACATTAAATGTTTACTATTATATAAAAAGGATATTTTAGCAACAGTGATAAGGTGCAGCAAATAACTGATATTCACACCTTCAGGAATACTAGTACACATTCAGTCCCGACATCTCAACTGTGTATCAATTAAGAAAGTATGACTTGAAATGCATTTAATTGCCTCTGGGCAGGATATGCTTGACATTTGTAGATTCACTTACTATGACAATACACCGCATGAACTAGGAATTAAATAATTAAATGAAAAGAGCAAACAAACTTGTTGAGAACAGTTAATTTAAAACATTCTGTTGCAATTTTTGTCTCATGGAGGCGACATGTCAAAAGTTGATTTATAGTCAACTGTGAAGCACACATCTGTTAATAAGCAGCACATATGGTAAAACAAGAAACAACGACACATTTTGTTATACTCTATGTGACAACCTGTTATCAGTGGCCATCTGTCTTAAGCGGCTAATCTTAAAAAATACAATTGTTTAAAAAAAAAAAAAAAAAATGAAGTTTTGTATAAAAATAATTTGGAACTCCTTTTCTTACACCTGTCTTTGATGCATTGTGTTATTGTATGGTTCCATTTGTACATAACGTTTCCTGTCTGGGGCATAGCTTCCTTATCAATTTATATAGGTTCATCAAAACTTGTATGCAAGTACAACATGGAATGACAGTGTGTGGTAAACAGTGACCTACTTTTCACAGATTACAACACATTAAGTGAAATCCTTGTCCAAGCTATATATATCTTCGGTATCAATTTATATATGATCATCAAACCTTGCATGCGAAAACAACTTGGCATAGTGGTGTGTCATGCACCATAACTAGGTCACTGTGACCTACTTTTCACAGATTACAACACATTAAAGGAAATCCTTGTCCAAGCTATATATATCTTCGGTATCAATTTATATATGATCATCAAACCTTGCATGCGAAAACAACTTGGCATAGTGGTGTGTCGCACACCATAACTAGGTCACTGTGACCTACTTTTCACAGATTACAGCACATTAAGTGAAAGCCATGTCCAGACCATATCATCAAGTCTTGCATGCAAGTACAACTTGGGATAATGATGTTGTGTACCATGACCTATGTTTTACACATTACAGCACATTAAAGGAAATCTTTGTCCAAGCCATATCTTCCTTACCAATTTATATAAAATCATCTTGGGTTGGTGGTGTTACCATTACTAGGTCACCATGACCTACTTTTATTCTAGATAATAGAGCTGCTATTATAGTTGCCACGTCACTCAGACTGATCGACTTATTATTTTAGATAACTGACTTCTATTACAGATAAATCACATAATTTGTCTAGATTCTGAACATCATAGGAAGTATCTGAAGAAACCAAGATGGTTTACTTTTCCACAAGTTAACATTTCATACATAAACTGTTTCTCCGTCAATACAATGGTGTCACCATTATACCCATACTACAAAATTGTTTCCTTTTTATTAGAGAATAATAACTTCATTTAATCAAACAGCACCTTCTACAACTATATAGATAATTTATGCTTCAATATCTTTAATATTATAACCACAAAATATTGTACCTATATTACTTTGTCATGTAATAGGACAGACGTTTTATTTGACATTTTTGAAGATGTATTGCTCTTAAGATGTCAAGACTTGCATGTGTTTTGGGAACTACGTTGAATTTACAGCACAACTGGAACATATACATGTAGCTCAATGGTAACAGTGTTTGCTTGATGTGCATTAGGTCATTGTCCATATTTCAAAACTATGTAAAAATAAAATATTTTAATTAAAAAGCAAGTTAATTTTTGAGGTTATATTAGTGGATGGGTAGGGAAAGTTGAACCATGTTTTGCCATAATCATGTAAATTATTGGAGGCACCTGCCCTACCTACCATGCTTTTGACTTGACCCATTAACTGTTATGACTTAACCAGTTGTCACACACACACACACACACACACACACAGACAGACAGACAGACAGACACACAGACACACACACAAAGACAGACACACACACACAATGACACACACATGCACACCAACACACACAGACACATACACACACAGACACACACACAATGACACACGAACACGCACTCAAGAGACATACACACACACACACTCAGAGACATACACACACACACATACACACATACACAGACACACAGACACACACACACACACAATGATATAAATTCAGAACATCTGCAACACACCGAATGTGAAAAACCTTTAGGAATCAAAGTTGATAATAATTTAAAATGGACAAATCAGGTTAAACGTGTGTTCCTTGATCTCTAAACGTCTGTATCTTTTATCGAAAATCATTAGGTATTTAAATTTAGATGCAAGAAAACTTTTCCACAATGGGTATATTTTACCACTCATCGATTACTGCTGTGTAATTTGGGGAAACTGTAATCAGGATGGATTAGAACGTTTACTAAAACTGCAAAAGAGAGCTGCAAGGGTGATATTAGATGTAGATCCTATTACTCCATCTGCCCCACTATTCAAACAGTTAAAAACCGGCCTCGGTGGCATTGTGGTTAGGCCATCGGTCAACAGGCTGGTAGGTACTAGGTTCGGATCCCAGTCGAGGCATGGGATTTTTTTATCCAGATACAGACTCCAAACCCTGAGTGAGTGCTCTGCAAGGCTCAATGTGTAGGTGTAAACCACTTGCACCGACCAGTGATCCATAACTGGTTCAACAAAGGCCATGGTTTGTGCTATCCTGCCTGTGGGAAGCGCAAATAACAGATCCCTTGTTGCTAATCGGAAAGAGTAGCCCATGTAGTGGCGACAGTGGGTTTCCTCTCAAAATCTGTGTGGTCCTTAACCATATGTCTGACGCCATATAACCGTAAATAAAATGTGTTGAGTGCATCATTAAATAAAACATTTCTTTCTTTCTTTCAAACAGTTAAAATGGATGACAGTAGAAACACTAATCAGCTATCACAAATGTTTACAAATTTACAAATGTCTATGCATTGAAGCCCAAAACTATCTTTCAAGCTTATTAATATATGTTGGAGAAAACAATCCTTGCAACCTTCGAAATAAATGGTACACATTAAAATTAAACTGTTTTACCATTGTCATTTCCATCACAATGTCTAAAATTGTTTTACCATTGTCATTTCCATCATAGTGTCTAAAATTGTTTTACCTTTGTCATTTCCATCACAATGTCTAAAATTGTTTTATCTTTGTCATTTCCATCACACTGTCTAAAATTGTTTTATCTTTGTCATTTCCATCACATTGTCTTTTGGTTGTATGCAGCCAGTAATTGTACAAACAGATCATCCAAATGAAACTAACAAACAAATATTCTCAGTAAATTGATTTGTATCACAGTGAATGGAACTTTGTAAAACCTTGGAGCATTCATATCAGAAGTAATCATGATATATATTTATGTTCCATTTAAAACAAAAAACAATTGTTCTAGGGGCAGGATATTTGTCAGTCAGTTGAGTGGTCGTTTCAGGTGCTTGTGTCACAGGATCGAACCATCTTGCTTGATCCATTCAACTGTTTAGTTTTTTTCGCATTCCAACCAGTGCACCACAACTGGTCAAAGACCATGGTATGTGCTTTCCTGTCTGTGGGAAAGTGCATATAAAAGATCCCTCGTTGTATTAAGAATGTAGCGGGTTTCCTCTGATGACTATGTATAAGAATTATGACAAGTGTGACATCCAATAGCTGATAATTAATTAATCAATCGAGTGGTGTCGTTAAACAAAACAAACTTTAACTTTGTTTTTCTATCTAAATGTTGAATGAATGCTGAATCAAGTTGGAGTATAATTCTACCATCAAGGAGGCTCACTAGTTGTGCTGTGTTGTATCATGTTCCTGATTAATGCATTTCAGCTACTCGGATTACACACGGAATACACACTCTTACTTAGGTTATATATCCTATGTATTTTTGATCCTCCCAATGCTTGTAGGAGCTCATACTGCATTTTATTTTCTAATATATATTTTTTTTTCATATGTACAAAACTATAGGCAGGTAAAATTCATTATGAGCTATCACCATTAACATTAGGTCAACCATAAACTTATTAATACATGTGTACAGATACTGATGTTCAAAACAAGAAAACATATTTTTCATGTAATTGTTAAACTGGCTCTGTTAGGTGGAAATATCTTAACAATGAAAATAAATTCTGGAAGTCTCTTAAATTCTGTCAAAGAAGGGCATTGTCTATGAATGCTTGAAAAACAGTTTTACTATGGCTCACTGGGTTTTTCTGTGGTAGATTGTAGAATAAATAAACAATTAGATACAGTGAAACCTTCAAAACCAGACCCTTAGTAAACCACAATTCTCTCAAAACAGTGTTTTTCCTAGTCCCTCCTGTCCCAGACTTAGTCACTGGTGATGTCAGAGGTTAAGCCCGTGATGGGCATACTTGAAAACTTAGTGTTATATGAGAACGTAAAAACTGTTCAGATTCAGATTTCCTAGTCCTATGATTTAGTATTTACCTCCATTTTAACACTAAGATTTACATCTCTAAACCGGAAACTCCTCTAAACTGAACACTGATCTAGTCCAAAAGTGCTTCTTTAGTATAACTATACCCTCTAAACTGAACACTGATCCAGTCCAAAAGTATAACTATACCCCTAAAAACTGGACGATAAGTCATTATGGTACCATGAGTTGCTCTGAAAATGACCGTGACCAATTACATAATTTCAAATGGTCAACTAATGCAATATGTATATGCTCAAGTTAGCTTTCAGAGTTGCATGTAATCATTTTAACAGATTGTTCATGACCACAATTTATCAAGTAAGTAAAGTCCAATTAGCAGCTTTAATGTTTAACTACAATCAAGCTTGTATTGGAACATTGGTATTAGTATTAGAGCAAGGTGAAGTTAAGAATCATTAGTCTCTTCACATTTTTCAGTTGATTTATTGCAGTTCCCCACAAACTTCCATGGATTTAATTTCAAAGTACTATCTGACCCAACTTGATGGATTGATTTTTTAGATGGCAAAACATTTAACTGGTGGTTTTTTTTGACAATTTTGTCACCTGTGTCACGTTAGTACACATCAGAATTACATGTATACAATAAAAGCCTTTGCTGTGGTAAAAAAAATCCTACAAACTGGATACTTGTTCCCTTGGATATCCAGTTTAAAGGTGTTTCATGTATTTTTGACAGGAAAAATATATGTCAAAGGCACTGAGCCTAGTGTTTATGTAAAATATGTTGGGGTTATCACAGTGTTTAATATCAATAAATTACACAGTACAACTTCTTTTTGCAATAAATTCACATGTGTTTCTAGACCTCATATGTACAGCAAATCCAAATACATTTAATTGAAAGAGTAAAGGTACATACCTCAGAAACAACTTTAGCTTTAGGTTAGTGACTTTAATAAACCGATCCACATCCAGTAGAATATGTTTGTTTAATCCAGACATGTTTGACTATGAAGAAACCTGTAGGATTCCATTGTATAATACTTGGTAGTATAACGATTTCCTGTATTAGTCATGGCATTGTGTTGGTAAACGTCTCCTTTAAGTGTCCTTGACACTCGTCGTTAACGTCAATAACTGGCTTTCATATGTGTGAATCTTAAAGGATTATGTGCTAAAACTGAGCCATGATCATCTGTGGATGAAGCAAATATGGACACACCTGGGCTGTTTTTGGCACTGTCTTTTCTCTCATAATTTTCCTCTTTGCTTCTTCTTCATCATGTATTCTAAGGCCTAATAATAAAGTGTGGGTTTTTTAATTATTGGACAATAAAATTCCATATGGTACAAATACTGTTGGTACCATATGATGTTACATCAGGCAATCTGATACAAAATAAGTGCTTCCCATGGCAAGGTTAAAAACATATCTTGTGATAAAGCACGATCAGTCTGAGATTTATCCCCATCGGTGGGCCCATGCATTGGGTTATTTCTTGTTCCAGCCAGTGCTCCACAAGTGGTATATCAAAGACCGTGGTATGTGCTAGCCCATCTGTGGGATGATGCATATAAAACCCTTGCTTCTAATGAAAAATGTAGCGGGTTTCCTCTACGTGTTAAAATTACCAAATATTTGACATCCAGTAGTCGATAATTTATAAATAAATGTGCTCTAGTGGTGTCATTAAACAAAACAAACTTTAAAAAGATATCCAACCAAATGTTATGACCAAAATCTGAATTTTTAAATAAATATTTTTTTTGTCATTTTGTCAACTTGTTTATAAATCTATAATTTATTTGATAAAATACAGTATTTAGTTATTTAAGAAAACAGAACATTTTACTTATCCACATCATAAATGACAACAACTAACAAGACAGAATCAAGGAAAATAGCTTAAGATTTAATTAATATTTGAATTTGTAAACATACGTTATAATTAAATATTTAACTTTTTTCAACTGCTGTATATTTTCACATACATTGAAATGAACTATTTAACTCTGACATGAACCTGTGATTTCACAGTTTAATTCTAACATCTAACAAGACACAACCAAGGAAAATAGTTCAAGCTTTAATTTTAATTTGCATACTTTAAAATAAAATATTTAAGTTTTTTTTAACTACTGTATAATTTCACAAATATTGAAATTAAATATTTAACTGTCACATGAGCCTGTGATTGTAGAGTTTAATTAACATGACTATACTGATAGCAAGAATAATAAAGTTGAAAACCCCCAGGTTAAATGGTAAAGGTATTAATTAAAGGTAACTAAATGTTATGTAACATGAATGGTTTCTGAAAATATTGGCTCTATTTAACTGGATATCTAACTAATTCCATCATATTGGCCAAGTAACTAACTAACACACTCTCTCTCTCTGTGTTTCTCTCTCTCTCTCTCTCTCTCTCTCTCTCTCTCTCTCTCTATATATATATATATATATATATATATATATATATATCATATATATATATATATATATATATATATATATATATATATATATATATATATATATATATATATATATATATATATATATATATATATATATATATATATATATATATATATATATATATATATATATATATATATATATATATATATATATATATATATATATATATAGAGAGAGAGAGAGAGAGAGAGAGAGAGAGAGAGATATATATATAAACAGAAAACCAATAATTTGTACTGCATATAAGATAACTTGGATTATAAGTTGGTCTGATAACACAGTTTGCTTCATACTAGAGGTGACCATATAAGCAGCTTTGACCATGTTTATATTTAATCTATATACATGTAGTGCTTATTTTACAAATCTCCAATTGGCAGCTCACCAGCCTGTTTTTATTGCAGAACCTTTCAGGGGTATTAACTATCTAAGTTCAAGTTAAAGTACATACATGTATTAAACACACTTTATTTAACAAAATACATATGAAAGCATGTCCTAGACACATAATAATATTGTGGTACAAGTAAATATTGGATTCAAATCTTCTCTTTCAGCTAGCATAATTTGCCGTACAGATATTTTGTTTTATGTCCTCTTCAAATATTGAGCATTGTCTGGTATTGAATGTTTGCTCTTGAACGGGTCATTTCGAACAATGAGCTTTTTAAACACATACTCAAAACACACTTATTCCATTTCCATTTGCCCAGATCATATTTATTAAGGATTTCCTGCTAAGAATTTTATTTGCCAAATTATCTTTGCTAAGTTGGTGTCAATGGGTATGTATGGCATGTGAGCATGAATTATGTGATGCCTGTTTTATTGCTGGAAATCTTTAGTGCCTCTTTTAAAATTGTTGCTGTAAAAGGAAGTGGTTATTTCAGATGTTATTGTGTTTTTAACTATGTTTGTTTTGCATCATAAAAAATCACCACTGCTGTCATGTTATGGTTTAGTTTTTTTTGATGCTGGTTAAGCTGCTTGAAATGCAGAGGTTTATGGGTTCAATCCCTCTCAGTTGGCCCAATGGGTTTTCCCCATCAAATTCCTATGACTGACAGGAATAGGCTGCAGTATATGTTCTTCTGTCTGCAAGAATACGCTATGCTACTAATTATAACCTAGTCTAAATCCTACCCTTTTTTTTTCTTTTTTTTTGACTATATTGATTTTAACTAATGGATGGAAACTTGCCCAAAGTTGAAGTTTGTTTTGTTTAACGGCATCACTAGAGCACATTGATTTATTTGTAATTCTGACAAATGTAGTCCTAGAGAGGAAACCCGCTACATTTTCCCATTAGTTGCACGGGATCTTTTATGTGCACCATTCCACAGACAGGATAGCACATACCACTATTCACTATTATATTTACATTAATTACAGTTTTGGAAATCGTATGTTTGTTTATTTATTGACATAAAGAACTCTAAGGGAACACATCATATTATTGTTGATTAATTTTAATTCACCTGTAAGGTACATGTACTAATGTCTGTATCAAATACAAATTTGATAAATGTCAATTTATATGAATCCTTGTTTCTTTCCACAAGTATATTTATCTTTATCCCCTGCAGTGCAATTTGCCATGGAAACAAATAGTCAACAAATAGCCAGAATGACCATTATATTATCACGGTTTCCAGCACACAACTTCAAACATTTTTAAGATAACTTCATGAAACCTTGTGGGATCGATCCCCATCGGTGGGCCCATTGGGCTATTTTTCGTTCCAGCCAGTGCACCACGACTGGTATATCAAAGGCTGTGGTATGTACTACCTTGTCTGTTGGATGGTGCATATAAAAGATCCCTTGCTGCTAATCCAAAAGAGTAGCCCAGGAAGTGGTGACAGCAGGTTTCCTCTCTCAATATCTGTGTGGTCCTTAACGATATGTCTCACACCATATAACTGTAAATAAAATATGCTGAGTGCGTCGTTAAATAAAACATTTTTTTTTCATTTTTTTTCATGAAACTTTGTACACATATCAGACCGAGTTTATTATTTTGTATTATTACCCACCGGTGTAAGATATTGCTCATGTCATAGCAATCACTCAGTAACTAACTAGTGTAATACTGGCGTGACGTAGATCACATGCTGACCCAAAAATAACGTATAGTAGGTCTCGCCATCTGCTTACTGCAGCGGTTCGGCTTGTTTGCAGTTGGTTTGTAATGAATAAAATACTTAACTAGTTTGCCTGTCATACCATTTTTATGAAACTCGTGAACAGTATTGGTATCAAAACTGTTCACTCATTTCATAAAAATGGTATGACAGGCAAGCTCGTTCAATATTCTATATACTAGTATTTGCAATTCTAAAATTTGCAGGATAAAACCAATATCTTAAGATGGTAACCAGATATTCTCTATGTGTCCTGCAATTCACATAAAATAAAAACTTAATAAAATGAACCATTTTATTTCACAACTTGACTGATTTCTGGAGTATTAAGTCCACACATGTTGAATACCTTATCGCCTGCAGTATCTACAGGTATACACTGAAACAAAATAATTCTTAAATAACAACAAATTATTTCTTATGTTTTGTTAAAAAATTGTCTTAAATATGGTTTATAAAAATCAAAACAATCGAATGGAAATAAAAGAAGTAACTTTGAACAGTATAACATTATTTTGCTGATCATAGTTGTGTCCCAAAAAACAGTATTTTTGGTCAGTGACTGAAAATATAGAAATTTAGTTTGTCATAATATCTTGACTATATACCTGTATATAGTGATTGCAGGATAAAGCATACAGAGGTGTTGTTAAACAAATGAAAAGTTTGTTTTGTTTAACGACACCACTAGAGCACATCATCGGCTATTGAATGTCAAACACATGGTCATTTTGACAGTCATAGAGAGGAAACCCGCTAAATTGTTTTCATTAGTAGCAAGGGATCTTTTATATGCACCATCCCACAGACAGGATAGCACATACCATAGCCTTTCATATACCAGTCGTGGTGCACTGGCTGGGATGAGAAATAACCTAATGGGCCCACCAACGGGGATTGATCCTAGACCGACCATTCATCAAACAAGCACTTTACCATTAGGCTACATCCCACCCCTTAAACAAATGAAGTCATTTTCCAAACACTATGAATCTGTTGTTATTGTTTTCAGACAAATTACGATTTTAGCTCAGGTAGGTTAATGTTACAAACATCTTAATTTCTGTTACAATGTTTAATTTTAAAAGTATTCAAATACAACAGAATCTTGTTGGGTCAACTCAGAAGGGTCGAATACGTCGCAACGCTTGAACCAAAAATGAAGTCCCAAGTTACACTTACACAATGCTGACCGAATGGTTAGGTCAAACCAGTGGGTCGAACATTTTTTCAGGCACCGACAGGGTTCGAGCCATTGGGATTCAACTGTATGTCAAACAATAAAATTCAAATTAGGAAAGTGTTTTTGGACTCAAAATTATTAGAAGTTACTGTACATGTATGCTCTTTTTTTAAATTGCTTTATATCTGTGATATTACATTTTTCAAAAGATATTATTACTTAAAAATATCTTGATATCCTCAGTTTTATACTAACTGAAGATTCACGGTTGAAGCTTGCAGGTGGAGGAAATGTATAAAATATATTGAAATTCAAGACAAAGTTGTCCCGTTTTGGAATGAAGATACATAATGGAGATGCATAGATACATGTATTGTTATTTGACAGAGAGGAACATGAGGTGCTGTATGGTGAACTATTGACAAACCTTTAGTGTTTTAAAACTCCATTTGTTTCCATTTATGGTGTTTTGGTTAGAGCTCTTCAAATATGCTCTTCCTTTAAAAATAGCTGATGGCTCAGTCTTTCAAAAGATTTTTACATTAGTAATATATTCTCCTATTTTTTTCCTGTCTAAATATTATAATAGTTCTATCTAGTGTTAATATATCACACAAAACCAAATAATAATAATAATAATAATGGCAGGAAGTCATTTGTACCTCAAATGTTGAGTGTTGGCCTAACAAAAATTGCACATTTTTAGTGGCTCAGTCTTTAGTGGTTTCTGTATTGACTAATTAAAAAAAAAAAAGAAAAAAAAAAAAGGTTTATTTAAAAAAAATTTATTCTCCAAATTAATTCATTCCTCACTACTTATGACACAAGACAGAAAAAACAATGTGTTTCTAATTAATAAATAATTTAGCAAAAATTCTATATATTCACAACTCCTACATCAGAAATCTTCCAAATCCTTTTTGTAATTGAATGAATGGGCTAGCAAATATCATTTACCATACACAGAAGTAAAATGAAGAGTGATAAATATGTAGGCCTACCTGGAAGATTGCCAGTTTGTTTCTGACAATCTCTATTAGAATATATTGGTATTAGTTTAATTTATACATTAAAATACTTTTAGTGGATGATGTGAATGCATGGACTCATGGATTGAAGAAGGAAATGTTTTATTTAACGATGCACTCAACACATTTTATTTACGGATATTGAGGGACGAAGCCTCGATTAGCAGCAAGGGATCTTTTAAATGCATTATCTCATAGACAGGATAGCACATACCACAGCCTTTGATGTACCAGTCGTGGTGCACTGGCTGGAGCAAGAAATAGCCCGATGGGCCCACTGACAGGGATCGATCCCAAACCGACCGCACATCAAGCGAGTGTTTTACCACTGGGCTACGTCTTGCTCCGGACTCATGGGTTGTGGTCATGAATTGCATGTTAAGACAGATCTGAATAAAGTACTGCATCAGACAGATTTGACTAAAATTATCACTCTTCTCACAACAGTTTTGACGGGATAGTTATAATGAATCCCAGAGGCAGTCTTCATAAACTAAGTAATAGAGAGATACTTAGGAAATTCTGAAATTTAGAATTTTTATTAAATATAAAAATTTAACATTCAAAATTTTCAAAGTTCATTTTGTAGAGTTTTAAATTTAAACAATTTAAATGCAATTTAACACTGAAAATTTAAAAGTCTATCTTATGGAAGAGTTTTGATCGAACAGTTCTGAAACTAGATTCTATGACATACATGTAACATAGTGCTATATTTGGTAATAATTTTGGCTATTGTATGAATCACCCAGATTGTTCATGTATAAACCATCGAGTAGTTTTTAAAATTATTTTAACCCATAATAAATGAACTGTCACAGGATGTGCCAGTTTGAACAAAGTCCACTGTAATTGGTGTTTCTGTAAGCTGCGAATGTATACACACCAGGGCCATAGCTAGTGGAGTGGAGTGGGGGGGAGGGGGGGGCAGTTGCCCTTCCCAGAAAAAATTATAGAATCTTAAGGAAAATTCTCTTTTTAGCCGTTTAAGGAGTTTTAGGCTAACTACTCAGTTGCTCCCCAAAACAGAAAATCCTAGCTACGGCCTGCACACATGAAGAACTTGTCAAAAGTTTCTGTCGTTGTTACTTTGTATATAATAGTTTTGTATGCCTTTTTTGTTTTCATCTTTTAAAAAGATTGTTAGATAACAAATATTTATTAGAAAGGAATACTTTTGGAAAGTGTAGTGATTTGGGTTTTTTTTTATTTCATTGAAACATACATTTTCAGCTTCTGTTTGAACAAGATCAGGGGCTTTGCAAAAAAAAAAAAAAAATGTAAACATAAATTCAACAATTTATAGTCCCATCATTCTATATAAAAAAAAATGTTTTAAAATAACTTCTGTTTAGTTTAACATAAGAAGAAAATTAAAAGTGTTTTGGAAGTAACAAAAAAAAAAAAATTGTGTGCAATTTACAAACAAAAAATTCGGCTTCGCTGTGAGACGGACTATAGTGTGTAGTAAATTCCATAGTATGAAAAAAAGGCGTTCGCTGTGAGATGGACTATAGTGTGTAGTAAATTCCATAGTATGAAAAAAGGCGTTCGCTGTGAGATGGACTATAGTGTGTAGTAAATTCCATAGTATGAAAAAAGGCGTTCGCTGTGAGATGGACTATAGTGTTTACCATTTCTATTTTCCAGACTTCTTCAGCAGCTTCCGAGAGCGAACCTGATGCTACTGAAGTACGTGATGTGCATGCTGTACCAGGTTCTGCAGCACAGCAATGAGAACGACATGGACGGCTACAACCTGTCGGTGTGCATCGCGCCCAGCATGCTCTTCGACATCAACGACCCCGTGCAGCCCATCACTGACCCCAAGTCTGTGTTCACGCCCCGGGCGCTCATAGAGTACCTCATCGAGAACACCGTTGAGGTGTTTGGGGATGATGTCATCTACCTGCTGGGAGACCCGCTCGACGCCACCAAGTATCGGACAGACTCGGGCACAGACACAGACAGCATGACCAGCGTGTCCAGTACGTTCACTGTTCATACTATTACAGACAGGGTGTCCAGTACGTTCACTGTTCATACTATTACAGACAGGGTGTCCAGTACGTTCACTGTTCATACTATTACAGACAGCGTGTCCAGTACGTTCACTGTTCATACTATTACAGACAGGGTGTCCAGTACGTTCACTGTTCATACTATTACAGACAGCGTGTCCAGTACGTTCACTGTTCATACTATTACAGACAGCGTGTCCAGTACGTTCACTGTTCATACTATTACAGACAGCGTGTCCAGTACGTAGTACGTTCACTGTTCATACAGACAGCATATTAGTACGTTCACTGTGTATCTAGTATGTTCACTGTTAATTCACTGTATTCTATTACAAACAGCATGACAACCGTGTCTAGTATGTTCACTGTTCATACTATTACAGACAGGGTGTCCAGTACGTTCACTGTTAATATTACAGACAGCGTGTCTAGTACGTTCACTGTTCATACTATTACAGACAGCATGTATAGTACGTTCACTGTTCATACTATTACACTGTGTCTAGTATGTTCACTGTTAATCTTATTACAGACAACATGACCAGCGTGCTTAGTATGTTCACTGTCAATACTGTCAGAGACAGCGTGTCAAGCACGTTCACTGTTAATACTATTACAGACAGCATGTAGCAATGCACATCCAGTGTTCTCCAACCCCAGTAAGCGGCTTGTACACCCACCAAGCTGAGAATTTGCGCCGCCAAGCTGAAGATTTTCGTGACGGGTCCGCCAAGCTGATAAAAAAATGCCGCCAAGTCGAAAATCAATACGCTATGATGAAAAACATTTCCGTCAGTTATATTCACCTATCGCTATGTTTAGCCTGTACTTGGACTTGGAGTATATAATAATAATATTCTAATTCAACACATTTGTAAGAACGAATCTGATTGGATCTGATTGGATCCCTGCTAAAAATTTCAGGTGGTAAAATCACCGATATACCGGTCGCAAAATGTCCACATGTCGAACAAAATTAAAACCGGGCCTCCCCAATATCCAGCAGTGATAAAGCAGGAGTCGTTAATACAAGCGGCACAATCTCAGCGGTGCAACATAGATTGCCTCTCAAGAGCTTGGCTCCTCTAATCCAATCAGCGAGCGGTAATTTTTAACAGACAGCCGCCCATCACTTCATCATTGGCAATTTGCATATTATGATTTTTAGTAAATCTTAGTCCTTGGGAGTAATTGACAAGGGTCCGGGCAAATTTCATGCAGGGGAATTGTCTATTGCTGGCTGTTGGCATGTTGAAAACCATAAATCGAGAATAATATTTTATGCAATGAAAGATGGCAAAATACTATCCCCAGATGCCAGGAAATCACATCTATATGAGCTTTTATTTTCAAAATTTTCCGGGTGAGATTAGCCCATTGGCCGCACACATTTAGGCCTATGATCATCTAGGCCCTACTACTTCAGTGTGACCGGTGCCGGTGCGGCAGATCATGAGATAGATTATGGTTAACTTTATTTAAATCAACTATTAAATGCCAGAAAAAAAGCACCCCCCCCCCCCCCCCCCCCCCCCCACCGGACTTCGTCCATTCGTTTGTGAGGCCCAAGGCCTCACATGTCCGCCAACCTGGTCGCATAAAAGTTGGAGAACACTGCACATCAATCATTACTTCATGCTCTTATCTTCAATTTGTGTTGTAATATATAATATTAAACATTTTAGATTTATATGGTATTATGTTTCCCAAACCCTTAAATATCGGAAATTCTGACAAACCGCCATATCACCAAAATCGTGCCATCATATATTTTAGTTTGGAACCAGTTAACTAAGCCTGTTGGTTTCCTCTTCTATTTGCCTAGAAGTGTACAAAAACTGTTTAAAAGACTTGATAAATCACATTTTATAGAAAAAAAGGAGAGAATTTTGACCAAAGAAAATGGCTCAGATTTTAGGTGTCGGTAAAAACAAATGGTGACCTTTTCATCTCTTCTAACCTCATTAATCAACCAACCAACTGGAACGGCACGTCAATGATTACTTCATGCCACTACCTTCACTTTTTGTGGTACAATATAATCCTATTGTTAAAACTTTCAGAGTTGTATGGAATTATGTTTTCACCATCTTTAAATGTCGGAAATTCCGACAAATTATCATATCACAAAATTTGTGCCATTATATATTTCTAAGTTAGAACCATTTGACTAAATACATGTATGTTGTTTTCCTCTTCAATTTGCATAGACATATACAAAAACGGTTTTAAAAACATGATAAATCACATTTTATAGAAATAAGAGACATCTGACCAAAGGAAATGGCCCAGTTTTAAGCATTGGTAAAACTTTGTGACCTTTTGACCTCTGGTGACCTAATTAATCAACCAACCATGTACAAATGCAGATCAATAATTACCTCATGTTATCACCTTCAATGTGAGTGGTAGTATATTATCCTACCGTTAAAACGTTTCAGAGTTATGTGGAATTATGTTTCCACTAGCCTTAAATATTGGAAATTCTGACAAACTGTCATGCCGTTATATATGTTACCGGGCATGTCGGAACCAGTTAACTAAATATGTTGTTCACCTCTTCCATGTACACAGAAGTATACAAAATTTTTGTAAAAGATTTGATAAACCACATTTTACAAAAATGAGAGAATTTGACAAAAAAAATGGCCCATGTTTTACGTGCCGGTCCAAAATGGTGACCGTTTGACCTCTGCTGACCTAATTAAAAGATTTACATTTTACATATTTACAGTTTATGAATAGATAGTAGATACCAGTAATTTTAATATAAGGGGTCATTTGTTATTCTATCTTGTATATTGACTGAACTACAGACATTTTAGTTATCCCTACCCCTAATTCCTTCATGGTGCAGATTTCAACACTGTTATTAAAGACATCAAATTTTTTAAAAATTGTAACAGCAACAAGAAACCCCATTCCATAAACTACATATATCAGGCTATTCAAAAATACCATTAGACCATTTGAACCTTTTGGTTTAAATAAACATCCCCCACCCCTAGCTCTTGGACTGTGTCTAATTTTCTTGCCCCCTGGACTGAATTAGCCAGGGTTTTATTTTGTCCCTTGGGTTGAAATTGCCTTGTCTATACTTTACAACGGTGATAGTCATGCATTACTGTGGTGATATATGTAACATACAAAGTGCATAGTTTCTTTGATCACATGATGCACAAATTTAAGATGTGCACAAATTGTTTATCATGACATATGTTTGGTATATCCCTTGCGAACACTGAGTAGTATATACCTATTATTATTAATATTATGTACTGAAACCCAGTGTTTATATATATATAAATACTAATAACCATGACAGGCATAGTTCTATATGGACAGGGTCTCTGGTACAGGTTATAGCTTGTGTCCGGGACAAACATACGTGAACCATAATGTAATACGACATGTGTCTGTGGGAAAGTGCAAATAAAAGATCCCTGGCTGCATTAGGAAAAATGTAGCGGGGTTTCCTCTGATGACTACGAGTCAGAATTACCAAATGTTTGACATCCAATAGCCGATGATTAATAAATCAGTGTGCTCTAGTAGTGTCGTTAAACAAAACAATGTAATTTTATGTTATTTATGTGTTCTAGTGTACTGACTTTATTGTTTGTGTTTCAGATGAACTGAGACGTGATGACTCTTCAATAGACAGCCTGGTGGATCGAGATCTGTTCACGGGTGAGGTAGACAGCAGTCCAAAGCTTGCCAACAGTCATCTGTCTAACCTGAGCCACGACTCGGGACTGATGCTGAGCGATGGGCAGCTCAATGATGACGACTGTGACATGGACAGTGGAGACAAGAAGTTAATAAGGAGTGCCTCTGATTATGATGATTACGGTCACCATTTCGAATCTTCCCTCAATCCTGTTCCTCCACCTCGGAGTCGGCGCAAAAAAGGATTTGACTCATTGCTGCCAAACAGCTTTGACAGCTACCACCAGCCAATGTTTACAGGGTCGAGGTTTGACAAACAGCACAAGTTCAGCCTCTCTCTGCAGCCTGATATGGTAAAGTCTGTACCTTTTGGTAAGCGCATGTCTTCAGATTCACTGCAGAGTGTTGAGGAGAATGAGGAGAATGAAAACAAAACTGGTCCTTTCCTTCACCATAGACCATTAGATATGGGCTTATTGGTGAAGTCGGCCAGTGGCTCACATCTGTACCTGAATGATGAAGAAATCTTCAGCAGAAAGTCGCTCTCTGTGGAGGGACAACATAACCGCCCCCTCCGTGACCGACTGGTGAGACAGTCGTCAGTGACAGACAGTACTCCTCCTTTATCACCAGAATCCAAATACTCGTACAGCAGTTCACGGGACAGCGTCATTTCAGATTCTTCAGCTTTTTCAAGGGACTATTCAGTTCACAGTTTGCCAGATACACCAGAAGAATTTCCAAATGATAAATATTTAGGAACTTGGGACCTGAAGAACCGGGAACGTTCAAATTCCAATCCAGTTGACATACGAACAAGTGCTTCTTACTCAACAGGACAGACGTCTTCTTCCCAGTTAAGTGTTAGCTATAGTGGCTATAATCTAAAGTCCATGGAGAACATGAGGTACTTGGTGTCTCCTCCTCACTCACCAGGCTTCGAGAGGCAGAGTAAAAGTACGACAAACCTGCAGGATCTTTCCACGAGAAACTCTTTTCCACAGACACAGGTTGAAGATAGTGTCAAGCAACACGAAATTGCTTCCCCACAGATTTCTATCACCTACTGTTCCAGTGGGTCTGATGAACGACTGGAGGACGATGTGGATTCAAGTAATCAGAACAGCAGAAGTATTCCTCTTGAAATTTCAGGATCAACCTCTCCAAAAGAGATTTCAATGTACAATTTTGGATTGGGATCACCTCCACCCCACATTGTCTTGAGATCTCTGAGTCACCACAAAGTGAACAGGAAAACTTCAGCCCCTACTCAAGGTAGTCACGCTCCTTCTCTTCTTAAAGTGCAGCGCAGCAGTTTAGACTCTAGCCAGAATATTGTTCAGAACACTGAAGATCTGGATGTAAGTGGATCACCAAAGTCACGGTCTATATCACTGCAGAGATCTGATGCTCACAACTATGATAGAGAATCCAAAGTCAATGTTGTGTTGACAACTGATACATCTCCATCTAAACATTGGGACAGTGTATCAAGTTCAACAGATCTGAGGCCTGCAAAGCCACCATCTTATAAACAGGCCTTGCAGAGGAAGTTTATGATTGAAAATGGAATAAACTTTGACATTCCTGATCAAGTTAGTCAACGGCAAAAGGAAGCCAGTTCTCGTGCCAGACAGCTTTACGAGTCATCACTACAGAAGTATATGTCGGGTGAAGGTTCAAAATGTTTGTCTGTAGAAAAAACTAAGACTGTTGTGGTGGAGCAGCACGTGTTAGAACCGTGCCCGGAGACACCAGATGAGGCTGTGGAACAAAGAGCTGGTGAAAGATTAAACAGTAGCAGACAAAATGTGCCAACAAAACAGTATATTAGATCTAATGTAGATAATGATGATGAGTATGTTGTTCTTGCTAAAGATCCAAAGAAACTCTATGCTGATTCTATAAGACTGTTTGAACAACAAAATGAACAGCCAAGAAGTGTTTCTCAGTCCAGAGTTAGTCAAACAAAAACATTTTTACAACAAGACCTGGACAAATCTGGGGCAAGCCATCCGACATCTGGACAACTACACCAAAAACAAAAAACTTTGTTTCCAGTAGATACACCAGGCCGCATTCGCACAACTTTGTCTGTGCCAAATGTTAACTTACACCGTAGCAAGTCTGATTCAGCAGGCCATTTGAATAAACTGAGTCAGTTCCGTGGTCAGTTATCTCAAAAGAGCTGTGAAGAACAAAAAGAAAATGTACAAACTACCAGGATGACAAATGAGATGACTCAACAACTTTCTCCAAAGAAAGGTTATTTCTACCATCCAGAGGAAGACAGTGAGGTAGTGGGTAGGTCTGTGACTAGTGTGCACTCTACATCTCGCGTCTCTAACATTTCTGTGAGTAATGGGAGAGCATCGTCGCTACAGGCATCATCATGTACAGCCTCATCCCAAAAGACTTCTGTTACAGTGTCCAACACTTCACAAAAAAGAAACAAGCCTGAAAGGAGAGGTTCCGAGTTGCCTTGGAGTGTTTCCAGACTAAAGAATATGTTTGATCCAGAGAACCAAGGTGACAACAAGACTTCTACCCGTTTCTATTCTCCAGATGAGAGTTCCACAAACAATGTAACATCTGTTAAGATAATGTCTACCTCTCGACCTGCACCACCACCCTATGTATCTCCTCCCCCATTTCGTCGCCTTCATGACAACAGTCGAATGAGCACCTCCAGTAACAGCAGTTCAGAAAGTACAGGTGTGGGATGCAGTTCTTCAACAAAGTCAAAATCATCCAGACATTTTGGTCCACAATCTTTAGAGTATGGCTCATTTTCCTCCTCCTCTGAAGATCTAGATACAGTCTGTTATCATCTGACAAAGCGGGAGAGTATGGACTATTCGGATCAGGATACAATATCATATACAGATGTTTCTTACGTTTGACAGGGAACAGTGGTGTAACAAACAATGGCCAGTACTGTGAATGCAAGAACAGAAATCTGTTGCAGTAGTGGTGCTAACACTGCCATTTATTATATAGTCTTAGCCATGTGTGTGATATGTTTTAAGTAGTGTTAGCAACCCATGCAACGTGACTTGTAGATTTCAATAGTCCTAGCCAGCTGTGTGCCATATGACTATGTGTTAATGTCTTAGCTAAGGGTGTCATGTATGCCATGTATATTTTAATTAGTACCCTTATAACCAGCTGTGTTGTCTATGACATGCTTCAACACTGCAAAATGAGATTTTCATAATTGAATCTGTATATAAAGACATGGTATCTGAAACTAGAAGAAAACCATTTTGCTTGCTGTAACTCTAAGAAATAGACCTATCAGTATTTTAAATTGTGCTGCATTGCACATCAGGTAATAGTGGTGCCAGAGAAAGCTTCGTAACATACTCATACAGCTTAGTTTGTGATATTGACTTATGCAAAGAGCTCATGAGGGTGCTCTTTTCCAAGCTTGTTTATTGCACAATGACCTGTTTTGGATCATATATCTGAATATTTACATTAGATTTGATCACCTGAACATTTCATTAACACACTAACTTCAAACACTGCGGAGAACCTTTTGTTAGTTAGCAGCATCGAGTTGTGTTCTTTCTTAAAGAAAATGTAATTATAGCACCAATGGACATTCTCTTCGAGAACACATCAAAGTGTTGTGCTGGGGGCAGGATGTGGACAATGTCAGGTGTCACTGGTATGGGGCTTGGTGAAGATATTCACTGCTACGTCAGACTTCTTTTGAGTATCGTTGGGTACTTTCATATTACTATTCACTCACAGCGAACAGGACACAGGACATATGGCAAGCCTTCACAACCTGTTATGGAACACCGATATTAATGGGTTAGTGTAAAACGAAATGTGCTCTTTCCACTAGGTTATACTCATACCGTCCACCACATCTAGCAATTTGTCATATTCACTTTCTTACAGACAAAACAAAATGTTTATAATAGCAGTCATGGAGCTGTGATTCCATCTTCCCATCTGCGGGTGTGTTGTTACTAAGTGGGAGCCAGTGACATCTACCAGTTTGATGACCCAACCACTGCACTTGAATACTAATCCAATATAAATTTAAGCAAAACACTATTTCTTTCTATATATTTGTTTAAATGTAAATGAATAATTAGTTCTGCAAATATTAATATATATATCATTTATTAAAACAATGTGTGATCCTTTATTTGCAAATATAACATATCCCAAATTCCATTCAATATTTTTATTATTATAAACAAAAGTATATTTATATATTATATATAACATTAAAGATACCTCATTTTAATATATATATATATGTATATATATATATATATATATATATATATATATATATAATATATATATATTTTGTACTTAAACTACTGGACAGTACCAGTTGATACTTAACAATTATAGCTTACATTATAATATAACTGAAGGAATACAATTTTTTTTTTTACCAATTGACTAATAGTAGTGTTCCATAGTCGTCCTGTCACAGGCTTTTCTCTCACATATGTTTATGTATCCAGTTGAAGGTTACATAACTGATGTTAATGAGGACTGGATATCATTTTATTAAGTTGGTAAAGGACACAGCTAATTTATTTAACCATATACATTTATTGTGGATAGTGACAAATTAGTGTCACATGCTGTACAACAAAGGGAGCTCACTTTATGTTGGTATTTCTGTCACATCCCATATGACAAGAGGAGATCACTCCATGTTGAAGGTTTTGTATGTCACTTGCTGTACATGGAGACGTCACACCATGTTGAAGGTTTTGTATGTCACTTGCTGTACATGGAGACGTCACACCATGTTGACATTTCTATATGGAGAACACATTTTTGAGAGGAATTGCTGTGTTATATTAATCTTAAATAATAAATTTTGATCTAACCCAATAATATTTGTAACAGATGGGGCATAACTAGTTCGACAAATTGATAAATTGGCTCTTTACTAGAATATTTAACCATGCCTAGTAGCTACTCTTCGTTTTTATTCCTATTCATTTTACTTAGTTTGCATGCATCTTTATCAGCGATTCCCAGATAAGGTTATGTTCAGCTTTTTAAAAATCCTAACAGCAATATATGTATATATTGATCAAAATATACATGTCTGAAAGAGATTCAAAATATTACAGCTTAATATTTAACTTTTAGGTTTTTTTTTAATTATTTAGTCAATTGTTATATGGATACACAAAATAAAGTTAATAATAAAATTAATTATTTGAAGATAATATGTATTTAGTTACATATGTTTTTAATTTACTTTTGGAAATGCACTTGATTTGTTTCAGCTTGTATGATACAGTGATTGTCAGTATAAAAATGGGCGCGCATGACATTGGGAAATAATAGGGAAAATAAATGTAATATCACTATTTCAATATACATCGCACTTGGCAGTGTTTGCTGTGTAAAATAGTTGAGAGTAGTGTAGTTTGTTTATGTGAAACAAGTAAGAAAATAATACAGTATAATCTTCTGTCGAACTCGGAAGGGTCGAATACATCGCAACGCTCGAACCAAAAACAAAGTCCCGAGTTACACTTACAAGATGTTAGCCAAATGGTTAGGTCGATCACTTTCTCAAGCACTGACGGTTTTCGAGCCAATGGGATTCAACTGTATTAGCAAATGTTTTTAAAGAGCCAATTAAGTAACTATCCTTGCTAATGTTTTTATTGAATAATTTTGAACAAAAAAGTTAACTACATGTATGAAGAAGAAAATTAGCTTGTAAACTGATCAGTTGATAATTAAAGCCTTAATCTATGTAATTAAAAAGAGAATGTTGTGGCAGGATGACGATATACAAAACGCCAAAATAATCTGTACATTTTTTTAAAATGCCATATTTTCTAAAATACTAAAACAAGTTTATACAAGTGTTGTATATGTGATGCTAACACATTTTTTAAATCAAGATCATCCACAAAATTTGCAATCAATCGGACATTTCAAGGGATGGGCCAAAAACTTGTTTTGCACAAAAATTAAATTGAAGAATGCAAGTGGCTTCATCATACTGACTCAAATGCTAAATGATAGCCATTGAAAAAAACTCATCAAATTCAAAGCAAATGTGCAATAGGCATGCTTCAATTCATTTGGAGTGTCAGATCTGTGCACACAAAGTATATGCCGGATGGCAAGATGTAACCAACACCCCTACACCCTGTCTGCACTGCAAAGAGCGCCGGGACGTGAATGACAAAACTTACCATCAAAATTGGTTCAACGTTTTATAATTCCATACGTGGACATCTATCAGCCTTATTTTGAGTTAATGATGGACAAATACTTAACAGAGTTGGGACTCTCTCCATATACAATTTTTCTCAAAATTTCGACTGAAAATTTCTATTTCAATTTTAATTTTAATATTTATTTTTGCACCCATACCCACCTCTCTAGGATGAGTAACTTGTTTTTATTACTAAAATGTAATGCAGTGGTTTGTTTGTTAATGCAGTCTGTTTTTACTATCATGTTTGTTTTCTGTTAAAATAATTAATGTGAAAAATATTAAGTGTGTGGATTCTGTATAGATTCTTTTGGCGTTCAGTACAGATGAAATTATAGCAGATCAAATACATCTACACACATCATGTATCATGCAGTTACGATGATTTTTTTTCATCCATATATATTCATCATGCAATACTAACATAGTCAAACCAAATACTCATGTAGTTTAGTCATTTCAAACTGTACCGTTGTATATATAATGCTATAACACACACAGATGAATTAAACATGCTGTGTATGTGGTTTATACTTGTTATACAAGGTAGTGCATTCATCAGTTAAACTAATTCATCTATGATCTAGTTGTAAATATGTGTGTGTCAGATGTTTATGTGTATTAGAGACAGCAGGAATGGATTTTCCAGTCAGGGTAACCTTGATACAGAGTTCTGTTATCCCGTTTAGGTTATTGCAATAAAGCCAAGAATGTGTAGTCTTTATTATCTTTTAAAGCTAACAGAATAATTGTGTTAATTGGGCAGTAAATTTTAAAGTAAAATACATCTAATTTAGCCAAATATTTTAAAGTAACTTTAGTATACATTATATTATATTATTGTTTTCAAATAGTAACATACATGTATACAGGATATAGAGATTCAAAACATCAACACAGCACCCATTTCCAACCCCCACTACTCACCATTATTTCCAAGTGAATCCCCACCTAGGTTTTTTGCTAGCTATTGTCCTGGTTATTTTATTAATATTTGGTCTACAGGAAAACCGAACAAGAGTAGGTCTCTCGATCTGGACATTTTGCTTTTAATCTGAGATCATAACGACACAGTTGCCTTGATACCAGATTGATGGATTCATCTCACGTTCATGGGAAAGTTGGTTTGTATGACATTTTGTGCCATGCAAATGTGGGGTTTTCATCGAAATGTTCAGACTTAAAAATATGTTATAATGAGATGATTACAAGATAATATTTATGTACATGTACAAACATCCCCAAGTGCTAATTCCATGTGACTGCCTTTGCAAATTATCCATTGTAAATGATGGACATTGTTTCATGTATATACATTACGTTTTATTTATTTATGTCGTCCTTATTATGTGCAGGGACACTTGGCTTTATTGTAATAAATGGTCATTCTTGGTTTTTGTGCAAAGTGTTTTTGTGCTTGTCTTTCAATTTGCTTGGATGTAAGTGGTTCGTTTCTTTGGTGTGAGGGTGGGGGACTGCTGTTTTTCACATTGTTCACAGTGTTATTAATCATAAAAGTAGGGTGAGGTTTTTACTGATGTCATTATTTACTCTGTACTTTGATATGTCAGATGTATGAGTAAAGTCTAATGAAAATCCGTATCTTAATCTTTGGTCTCTCTATATGATGTCATGTAAAATAATTTCAATCTTGCCAGTTAAAATGTAAAGTGTTTCAGACTCTCTAATTGATGTTTTGAATGTAAAACAAATTTCAGTCTTTTCAGTGATGCCACGTAAAACAGTTTCAATCATTCTAGTTGATCTTAATTAAAATTGTTCAATCTTTTCAGTTGTCATGTAAACATTTCAGTTTTTCCGGTCATCATCAAAAATGTTTCAATCTGGTTTTTGTCAGATGACTGTAATATGGTAACTTATCTGACAAGTGTGATTATCATTACCTTGGCAGAAAGAATCTTTACAAGTGTGGGAACCACAGAATGTGAACTGATTTCTGTAATGTAATTTTTAAAAAGTACATTTCTCATATGTACATTTGATTCTTTTACATGTTTCTACCACTCCTGTTTTGCCTCTTTATTGTTCTTGTTTTGTTTTGTTACAGGTTTTGAAAGTGAGTGTAATTTGGAACTGTTTTCTTGGTTGTCAGCCATTACGCTGACAGTTCAGCTTCAGTTTAAACTTACTACACATTAAAATATTTTTATAGTATAGAATGCCAAAGGCATTTTTGTTGCATATACATGTAAATTGAATAAACA